>NC_074684.1:15274485-15575646 GCF_029448725.1 Salvelinus fontinalis
AATCCAAGCCAAGCGCGTTTGTTTTGCCCCAGAGTTGGAATGTGTCGATTTTGTTACTAAACAACCAACCAAGCTATAGGCACTTACTATAGTCATTTTTTTCTATAACCTCTTGAGATGAACTAAAACATCAATTAAATGTATAAAATACAAATATAGAAGCACAAATTAATTGGAGATAAGCCCATATTTTATCCTCTGATATGCTGTGGACATAATCACATGAGTATTGATAGGCTGTTTGTCATTTGCAGTGGAGAGGATGGAGGAGATGGGAAAGAGTATAGCAGACGGAAGAAAAAGGTGACTGACCTGGATGACGTAAAGGCCTACATTATGATTAGTCATGTCATTGAGACAGAGCACACTGACTAATTCTGACCTCAGCCTTATAGATTTAGAGTACACACCCATATGTGTTGCAATTCTGAGGCTCGTAACTGGTTCCCTTGTTTTGTCCTCCATAGGATGGGGTTCCACATGCACCCCCTTCTCCTCAGTCCCTCGCCTCCATCTCCACGTCATCGCTCCTGCCAGTCAGATGAGCATCAGGTCACTCAGTCACTACGGACCGCAATCCTATTGGTTCATTACCGTGAGTGGAGCAGTAAACCCTCCCACTTCACCATTGGGGGTTCTTCATTTTTTTGTGTCTTAATTTTTACCATATTCAAATGTGTCTTTGCTCTATTGTAGATGGACAGGGTGCGTCAGCAGCTGAGGACCCATAACCAGGTCAAATAAGAATATACCTGGTTTAGCAGAACACAACAGCACTGGGCTTCCCAGATCCATCTCACAACTCTTACATGGCTGGCAGTGGCTGCATTCCCACCTTATACTTGACATACATGGTCACTAATCTGAAGACTGATGAAGTTCTATTTATGTGTTTTTACTAAGCCTCTGTATTTTTGTAAATTCTGATGGGGTGTTACAATATGCATTTATTATTATACACTAAGGGACAGTACACTAAGGTGGGGGGGGGCTTGTCCAACTCAAGGTGTCAACAACAAATAAATGCTCCCCTCTCCTCTCATAGAATTAACTCTAAAGAATGTTTACGACCAGAAATAACAATAACTGTAGTGACCTTGTGTTTATAAACGTGGATATCAACTTTTCCCCTTCATGGTTTTCTGGCACAGCCGATGCCACGCAGGGCTACGGGCCAGAAGGTTCGGCTACCACCACGGACGAGCTCACTCTCCCTGCCTGGTTCATTAGGCCTACACTAGGAGCAAAGCTGGCTGTAGACAATGATCAGCTAGGGGGAAATCTGATTTTCTACATTTTGCTGCAATATTTATAATTATATAAAATACACTGAGTGTGCAAAACATTAAGAACACCTTCCTAATATTGAGTTGCCTTCAGAACAATTCGTCAAGGCATGGATTCTGCAAGGTTTCAAAAGTGTTCCACAAGGATGGTGGCCCATGTTGACTCCAATGCTTCCCACAGTTGTGTCAAGTTGGCTGGATGTGCATTGGGTGGTGGACCATTCTTGATACACACGAGAAACTGTTGCGTGTGAAAAACCCAGTAGCATTGCAGTTCTTGACACAAACCGGTGCTCCTGGCACCTACTACCATACCCCGTTCAAAGGCACTTAAATCTTTTTTCTTGCCCATTCACTCTCTGAATGGCACACATACAGAATCCATGTCTCAAAGCTTAAAAATCCTTCTTTAACCTGTCTCCTCCCCTCCTCCTTCATCTACACTGATTTAAAATGGATTTAACAACTGACATCAATACGGGATCCTAGCTTTCACCTGGATTCACCTGGTCAGTCTATGTCATGGAAAGAGCAGGTGTTCTTAATGTTTTCTACATTTTTGCAACACTTTTCACCAACAGGTTTCAGTGACAATGCACCACACAACCAATAAACAAAGCATACTGACTTTGGGCGCTTTAATATCATGGTTTGCATTTTCAACGCCACAAAAAATCTTGGCAAACAGAAATTACATCCCTCCCTACCCAGTATCGAAGGCTTGGCTTGACAATCTCAGAATGTCATTCAACTTTTTCATCAAATGGTTGCTACATAGCTCCGGTATTATGCTGGTGGACATCTCTAATAAATAAATAAATAGTTGGATAGGTACCTGGGGGCTGAGTCCGTGATAATTCTGTGGACCAGATCAAGTTGAATTAATACTACTATTTTTCCACAAATAGCCAACCTAGTTGCTTAACATGCTTGACCTCCAGATGAGTATCAGGGGGGAGTTTAAATACATGTCTTATTTGGGCTGGTCTGAAGCTTATTCTTTAGATGTTTAGGGCTGCTGGTGAACCATGATGTGCAGGCATAATCAAAGTGACACTGGACTCGCACACTTGCCAGAGTCTCCAGGGTGTCTATCAGTGGAGGCTGATGAGTGGAGGACGGCTCAAACCATGTGTTTGATGTATTTGATACCACTCCACCTATTCCGCTTCAGGCATTACCATGAGCCCGTCCTCCCTAATTAAGGTGCCACCAACCTCCTGTGCTGACTATAGCTAGGTTTCCATCCAATTGGCGAGAAACGTTCAAATGAATTAAAACAATATATGCATTTTCCCATCAAAAGTCAGTGCGTAAAAACAACAAAACATTATTTATAAAAAGCACTCTATTAATATGTTTTTTGAACATTATCATTTTTTACAAGCACGATAGATGTACTTTTAGTTTATGGTTGACCCAGCTTGTTGACCATTATCGAATCGGCGTTTCTCAGCTAGTTCAAAGCACTTGAATGCATCCAACTGGTATTTATGACTTCATAACTGGTAATTACCACCTTCCTACTTGGCTATGAATGCAGCATTAGATGGCCATCACCTCAACTAAATAAATAATATTTTTTTATTTTCAATTGAGAGAACCAATATGAATATGTGTTATTATAAAGCAAAACATAAAACATTATTTAAAATCCTGACGTCACATTATGCGCCGGTAGTGAGCAACGCGGGAGATTGAAAAACGTAAATAAACAACTGTCACCGTGTTGAGGATAACTAGCTAATGTTGCTAACTACAAGTTTGGCAATATGTTGAAAAAGGTGCCCAAGGCTACATTAAAGTCTCTAATGAAGAAGAAAGCCAACATTCGTATAGGCACAGCCGCAGATGCAATGGTATGTTTGTTGAAAATGCTCTCGTAGCTAGCTAACATGCTAGCTAGGCTAAACGTTACAACACTGCTTGTTTTAAAACGAACAGCTTTCAAGCACAGGTAAACATGCAATACAGCTAGCGTTGTAGTAGCTGTGTAACTTAGCCTAGCTAGTAGGATAGTTCTCTAATTTGCATGTGTTTCAGTGCCTGAATTTGAATGTCCATTTTAGGTTGAGCTGAACGTGCTGCTATTTCTGCATAGCCTCGCAGAAGAGGCGAGGACGAAAGCTTTTGAGGAGAAATCGGCTACTATCAAAGCACACCACGTCAAAGCAGTATCCAAGGTATGGGGATTCCCAGCAACATTGGGGGCAGAACACAGGGTGCATATCAATGGGCTAAAGGGTCTTTCTCTCCTTCATCAGCACTGATCTGAAATAGCCTGGACAGGTGACAGCAAGTTCCCGCTAATGTGATGGGTTTTCAGATCAGTACATAACAATATAGATGAGGCAGGAGACTATTGAATTGTTACCTTTAAAAAAAATCCTTTATAGACAGAGGGGCAAATGTCTGTGGTTGCTGTATAGACATCATAGATTTTATGGTAGTGAGTTAGCCCTACAGGCCCTTCGTCATATACAGTTATTTAAACTGTAATATTCTGTTTTAGGGCATACCTTTGAAGTGGCGTGTGAGATATTTGCCTACCTGTGCCTGTTTAGCAACGTGGACAAATACAAATATCTGTGGACGGTTCTTATAGGATTTTTTTGTTTGCAGTACCAAGGAAAGAATTCAATCCAATTGTTAGATGCTACCACCCCCTCCAAATCCAAACCAAACATGCTGCCCAATTGCGAGGCTTATTAGCTAGACAAACAGGTGTGAAACAGACAGGTGTGCGTGCTAAAAATATAATCATAATAATATGCCATTTAGCCGAAGTGATGTAGTCAAGCATGCATACATGTTATGTGTGGGCAAGCTAAGCAAGACACAACATGGAATCCACGTTTTGCTTTGATTTGGGCGGGGGGGTAGCGTCTAACAATGGAATGCAATTATTTTCTGGGTACTGCTTGGCGACGCAAATAACGATTTCCTCGGAACAATCCAAGGATATACTCTCCGACGTGGGAAAAGTGTCGCCGGACAGGTACACGTCGGCAAATATCTCGCAAGGTGGCTAAATGTTATACAGCTATAGTCGAGTCATGTGGATTAATGAATATCCTACATTGAGATGTTCTATTCCTTTAGTTCATTTGTCAGAGGATTGTCTTATGTTTCCTGACTTTATCATGCTGCTTTCCAAATGTCAATGATGATTACTTGTCTTTCCTTAGAAACTGCTTAAACAAGCACGAGGGTGAAGAGGAGAGACCTTTCTACAAGAACATGATTCAACAACTGATTTTATTAATTGTGAGATTGGCCTGAATTATATATTGAACCTATATTTTTGGTTTTATGTTCAGTTTTAATCTTTTCTTTGGTCTCTAGTTTTTGTCTGTATCCATTTTATCTGTTTTGTCTGTCATGTTGTATTTCCACAATGCACAGAGATTTTTCGAACGCTTTTATATGCTGTCCAATTAAATGTTGTGTTCTGTAGATCTATCTCTGGTGTAGGCCTTGTTGTCCCTGCCATGTTCCATCAAGCTGACTAGAATGTTTTTTTCCTGTTATACTAGCCTAGTTCCCTGTCAGAGAAATGTACTTATTTTGAGAGGAGTGACACAAAATACAGACGCTGGCGCCAAGGCTACCATCATCCAGCTAACTTGACACAACTGTCGGAAGCATTGGGGTCAACATGGGCCAACATCCCTGTGAAACGCTTTCGACACCTTTATATAGTCCTTGCCCCTGAATATCAGGAAGGTGTTCCTAATGTTTGGTATAATCGGTGTAAGATGCTCTTTAGTACTCTGGCCAGTACAGTTGGTGTTCGATGCCAATAACGTTGTCCATTTGTTAAAAAAAAATTGTAAAAGAAGAAAGTTGCACACTATGTACAGTATGCTCCCAACAATTGAATGGTTAAACCAACGTTTCGGCACACAGTGGCTTCTATCGGTTTCCTTGTCACGAAGGCAATAGCCAGCTAGCATTTGAGAAAGCCTAGAGCCTCATCCTCAGGCCTATATTCTCTGTCATCAACAGGTGGTCACGGTGATCAGAGCTGCAGGATGAAAGCTTCAAAGACCAGGCATTGGCCTGCCCCCAAACTCCTCCCAAATCCCTTGCCTATTCACCCTACATACATTATCCGCATGTCAAGATGTTATCCCACTCGTCTTTTACTACAGAGGGGTTTCTGAAGCCATGGCACTTGACTTGTGTGGCATGTGTTTTCACGTGAGTGCGTTCTTAGCACTCCAATCAAATGTTTTTTTCTTATAGAGCCCTGTAGGAGGTCTGCTGTAGGGATCTTAAGTTCTTTCTTCATTGTGATAATCAGGTTTATTATGATGAGAAGAACATTCACACAAGACACAATGTACTGTAATTCTACTAATGGACTGATGCATAGTATATTTTTTACTGTATGCCTCAGCCTCATGCTCAATCATATTTTGGTGGCTTGGCATGAAAATCAACAATTTGAACCAGTGTCTATCTCTCCACCTCTCTCTCATCCCCCATTGTCTCCCTCCTTATCCTCTTGCTTTCCCCCACCTCCATCTGGGTTGTTATACTTCCCTGCCTTTCTCTAGAGATTGTTTCCAGATTTGGTGAATTTGATTTGGTGTTCCAGCGAGCTTAGCCTCTCCTTGTTTCTATTCACAGTTAGCATGGGGTTTCTGGGTGTGTAACCCCACCCGTCGGACCTTTGACCCTCTACCAGTCCCAGTGTCTGCCTCTGACAGCCACCCCCCCCACATACTGCTCCAGACAGACAGTTATAGGAGAGCAGCTCAGAGCAGCTGTCACTCTGTTCAGGATCCCGGTGCAGATGTAGGGCAAAACCGACAAAACATGACGTTCAGTGGGAACTGGAAAGGCAAAAACTATGTTTTTCCTACACTGCAAGAAAGCTTACTTGTACAGCTAGAAGAGTGTTATTTTATCTAAATATCAATGTTATATTTTTGTTGAGGGAACAACATGCTAACATTTTTGTAATTTCACTGGGGGGAAAATACTACTCTCTTCTGTAATGTAGAAATATGTAGGAGTGTGAGAAAGTGTATGGGAGCACCTACTCAATTTGGTCTTAGACTCGTCCAGCTCCCCTGTCTGCCAGCGTCTTTCGGTATCGTCTCTAACAAATAAATCCACTCCAACGTCAACCCTCTGAAAGCTGCTGACACTGTTTTTGACAATTTCCAGAAACCAGAAGTAGGGACTGTAGAATATATGTTATTCTTCTCCCCCTCCCCTGCCGAAAAGCACATGCATTTGAGTGTGGCTGCCCCCACTGTGGTGTCCATCTAGCTACCAACTTTAATATAACCTTAATTCCAAAGAGGGTCAAATGCTAATTCAGATATAATTTCTGATTTGGATTCTGCACTTCATGGATCTTATTTATAAACAGTATTACTCAAGACATCCACGACACAGACACACTGTACAGTTGATGTCAGAAGTTTACATACACTTAGGTTGGAGTCATTAAAACTCATTTTTCAACCAGTCCACAAATTTCTTGTTAACAAACGATAGTTTTGGAAAGTCAGTTAGTACATCTACTTTGTGCATGCATGACACAAGTAATTTTTCCAACAATTGTTTACAGACAGATTATTTTACTTATAATTCACTGTATCACAATTCCAGTGGCTCAGAAGTTTACATACACTAAGTTGACTGGCTTTAAACAGCTTGGAAAATTCCAGAAAATTATGTCATGGCTTTAGAAGCTTCTGATAGGCTAATTGTCATAGTTTGAGTGAATTGGAGGTGTACCTGTGGATGTATTTCAAGGCCTACCTTCAAACTCAGTGCCTCTTTGCTTGACATCATGGGAAAATCAAAAGTAATCAGCCAAGACCTCAGAAAAACAATTGTAGACCTCCACAAGTCTGGTTCATCCTTGGGAGCAATTTCCAAATGCCTGAATGTACCACGTTCATCTGTATAAACAATAGTACGCAAGTATAAACACCATGGGAGCATGCAGCCGTCATACCGCTCAGGAAGGAGACACGTTGTATCTCCTAGAGATGAACGTACTTTGGTGCGAAAAGTGCAAATCAATCCCAGAATAACAGCAACGGACCTTGTGAAGATGCTGGAGGAAACAGGCACAAAAGTATATATCCACAGTAAAACGAGTCCTATATCCACATAACCTGATAGGCCGCTCAGCAAGGAAGTAGCCACTGCTCCAAAACCGCCATAAAAAAGCCAGACTACGGTTTGCAACTGCACATGGGTACAAAGATCGTACTTTTTGGAGAAATGTTCTCTGGTCTGATGAAACAAAAATAGAACTGTTTGGCCATAAGGACCATCGTTATGTTTGGAGGAAAAAGGGGGATGCTTGCAAGCCGAAGAACACCATCCCAACCGTGAACCATGGGGGTGGCAGCATCATGTTGTGGGGGTGCTCTGCTGCAGGAGGGCCTGGTGCACGTCACAAAATAGATGGCATCATGAGGTAGGAAAGTTATGTGGATATATTGAAGCAACATCTCAAGACATCAGTCAGGAAGTTAAAGCTTGTTCACAAATGGGTCTTCCAAATGGACAATGACCCCAAGCATACTTCCAAAGTTGTGGCAAAATGGCTTAAGGACAACAAAGTCAAGGTATTGGAGTGGCCATCACAAAGCCCTGACCTCAATCCTAGAGAACATTTGTGGGCAGAACTGAAAAAGCTTGTGCTAGCAAGGAGGCCTACAAACCTGACTCAGTTACACCACCTCTGTCAGGAGGAATGGGCCAAAATTCACCGAACTTATTGTGGGAAGCTTGTGGAAGGCTACCTGAAACATTTGACCCAAGTTAAACAATTTAAAGGCAATGCTACCAAATACTCATTGAGCGTATGTTAACTTCTGACCCACTGGGAATGTGATGAAAGAAATAAAAGCTGAAAGAAATAATTCTCTCTACTATTATTCTGACAATTCATATTCTTAAAATAAAGTGGTGATCCTAACTGACCTAAAACAGGGAATTTTTACTAGGATTAAATGTCAGGAATTGTGAAAAACTGAGTTTAAATGTATTTGGCTAAGGTGTATGTAAACTTCCGACTTCAACTGTAAATAGTCAACCGACACGTCCACTTTAACCATGGTCCCTGTTTGTGTCTCGGAGTGCAGGGAGGACTGTGTTTCCTGCTTCAACAGGAACTTCCGCACTCGCTGCCAACCAGGCCACTACCTGTACAGGGGGAAGTGTGAGGACAGCTGCCCCGAGGGCCTGACCCAAAACCAGTGCTTAATTTGTCAATTTTGTAAGTCTTGTAGTGGATACGAGCTTTGACTGGAAGCCAGTGGAGTGTGCAGAGGAGCTAGGTGACATGGCAGAACTTGGGAAGGTTGAGAACCAGGCGGCCTGCAGCATTCTGAATAAGATACAGGGGTTAGATGGCACCAGCGGCGAGCCCAGCCAACAGGGCGTTGCAGTAGTCCAGACAGGAGATCAGAAGTGCCTGGATTAGGACCTGCGCTACTTCTTGTGTGAGGTAGGCTTGTACTATACAGATGTTGTAGAGCATGAACCTGCAGGAGCGAGTCACTGCATTGATGTTAGCAGAGAACGACCAGGTGTTGTCCAGGGTCACACCAAGGTTCTTTGCACTCTGGGATGGCGACACTGTGGAGTTGTCAACCGTGATGGAGAGTTCTTTGAGCGGGCAGGCCTTCCCCTGGAGGAAGAGCAGCTCTGTCGTGTCGAGGTTGATCTTGAGGTGGTGAGCCGACATCCAAGCTGAGATATCTGCCAGGCTGCCTGGGTGTTAGAAGGGGGGAAGAAGAAAAGTAGGTGAGTATCGTCCGCATAGCAATGATAGGAGAGACTATGTGAGGATACGACGAAGCTGACTGACTTGGTGTATGGAGAGAAGAGGAGAGGGCTTAGACCCAAGCCCTGGGTGACACCAGTAGGGAGAGTATGTGGTGCAGACACAGGTAGGATGCAATCTAAGAGTGTGCAGAGCCTGAGACGCCCAGCCCTGGGAGGGTGGAGAGGAGGATCTGATGGTTCAAGGTGTCGAAGGCAGAGGATAGATCTAGGAGACTGAGAACAGTTGAGAGTCAGCCAGCTTTGGCAGTGCGGAGAGCCTCCGTGACACAGAGAAGAGAAGTCTCGGTTGAGTGACCTATCTTGAAAATCACATATTGTGGAAGTAGACCGATATACAGGACATATTTACAGTGCCATCGGAAAGTATTCAGACCCCTTGACTTTTTGCACATTTTGTTACGTTACGGCCTTATTCTAAAATTTATTAAATTACTTTTTTTCCTCAGCAATCCACACACAATACCCCATAATGACAAAGTGAAAACAGGTTTTTAGAAATGTTTGCAAATGTATTAAAAATAAAAAACAGAAATACTTATTTACTTAAGTATTCAGACCCTTTGCTATGAGACTCGAAATTGAGCTCAGGTGCATCCTGTTTTCATTGATCATCCTTGAGCTTTTTCTAAAACTTCTTTGGAGACCACCTGTGGTAAATTCAATTGATTGGACATTATTTGGAAAGGCACACACCTGTCTATATGAGGTTCCACAGTTCACAGTGCATGTCAGAGCAAAAACCAAGCCATGAGTTCAAAAGGAGCTCCGAGACAGGACTGTGTTGAGGCACGGATCTGGGGAAGGGTACCAAAAAATGTCTGCAGCATTGAAGGTCCCCAAGAACACAGTGGCCTCCATCATTCTTAAATGGAAGAAGTTTGGAACCACCAATAACCCGATGGTCACTCTGACAGATCTCCAGAGTTCCTTTGTGGAGATGGGAGAACCTTTCATAAGGACAACCATCTCTGCAGCACTCCACCAATCAGGCATTTATGGTAGAGTGGTCAGATGGAAGCCACTCCTCAGTGAAAGACTCTCAGACCATGAGAAACAAGATTCTCTGGTCTGATGAAACCAGGGTTGAACTCTTTGGCCTGAATGCCAAGCGGCACATTTGGAAGAAACCAGGCACCATCCCTGTGGGGATGTTTTTCAGCGGCAGGGACTGGGAGACTAGTCAGGATCAAGGGAAAGATGAACGGTGCAAAGTACAGAGAGTTCCTTGATGAAAACCTTCTCTAGAGTGCTCAGGACCTCAGACTGAGGTGAAGGTTCACCTTCCAACAGGACAACGACTCTAAGCACACAGTCAAGACAATGCAGGAGTGGCTTCAGGACAAGTCTCTGAATGTCCTTGAGTGACCCTGCCAGAGCCTGGACTTGAACCCGATCAAACATCTCTGGAGAGACCTGAAAATAGCTGTGCAGCAACGCTCCCCATCCAACCTGACCGAGTTTGAGAGGATCTGCAGAGACGAATGAGAGAAATTCCCCAAATACAGGTGTGCCAAGCTTGTATCGTCATACTTAAGAAGACTTGAGGCTGTAATCGCTGCCAAAGGTGCTTTAATAAATTTGCTACAATTTCTAAAACTTATTTTTTTCTTTGTCATTATGGGGTTTTGTGTATAGATTGATGAGGAACAAATCTATATAATCCATTTTAGAATAAGGCTGTAATGTAACAAAATGTAGAAAAAGTCAAGGGGTCTGAATAATTTCAGAAGGCACTGTACAGTAGAAAGAGATATCTCTACAGAAATGGGTCTCTAACCTCTGTGTCCCTTAGTCCCAGAGTGTCCAATGGGCTCTGAGGTGTGTGTGACAAGAAACACCTGCACCAGTTGTAGAGCAGGACAGGACTGTGCCTCCTACATGGCCAGTACCAACATACCTGCCAGGGGGGGGGGGGGGGGGGGGGGGGGGGGCTTGAGGGACAGTGTATTGCATTCACAGTGCATTCCTCAAGGCTATAGATTCCCTGTTCTTCCCCATCTATGTATATGACCCATTCCAATAGATCATTGATCACTCTATAATGCTAATTTGTGTGTATATGCTCCCTCTCTCGCTTTTTGTGAATGGGGAGTCTGGGGCGCCTGCTTTCGGAGAGGGAGGACACGAGTCTACAGGAAGTTTTAGGAGGTACAAAGACGAGAGGTCCTACGGCACCCCACCCTGTACGGCAATTCTGCACCAATGTCACAGATTGGAAGAAGTGTGTCATCAAAAGGAGGAAGAGTCAATGAATACTGGTGATCAAAGCCCTTTCTATTGACATTTTTCCACATACATTATATACAACAGTATGTGGACACCCCAAATTAGTGGATTCAGCTGTTTCAGCCAAACCTGTTGCTGAAAGGTGTATAAAATGGAGCACACAACCATGCAATCTCCATAGACAAACATTGGCAGTAGAATTACTTTACTGAAGAGCTCAATGACTTTCAACGTGGCACCGTCATAGGATGCCATCTTTCCAACAAGTCAGTTCGTCATATTTCTGCCCTGCTAGAGCTGCCCTGGTCAACTGTAACTGCTGTTATTGTGAAGTGGAAACGTAGGAGGAACAACGGCTAAGCCGCAAAGTGGTAGGCCCCACAAGCTCACAGAACGGGATTGACGAGTGATGTAACGCGTAAAAATAATCTGTCCTCGGTTGCAACACTCACTAAAATTGGTTCACTAAAATTCATGAAATTGGTTTCCATGGCCGAGCAGCCACACACAAACCTAAGATCACCACAATGCCAAGCGTCGGCTGGAGTGGTGTAAAGCTTGCCGCCATTGGGCTCTGGAGCAGTGGAAACGCGTTCTCTGGAGTGATGAATCATGCTTCATCATCTGGCAGTCCGACGGAATAATCAGGGTTTGGCCAGGAGAACGCTACCTGCCCCAATGCATAGTGCACACTGTAAAGTTTGGTGGATTATGAATAATGGTCTGGGGCTGTTTTATGGTTCGGGCTAGGAACCTTAGTTCCAGTGAAGGGAAATCTTAACTCTACAGCATACAATAACATTCTAGACGATTCTGTGCATCCAACTTTGTGGCAACAATATGGGGAAGGCCATTTCCTGTTCACTAAGCGAGGGCCATACATAAATGTTTTTTCAAGATTGTTGTGGAAGAACTTGACTGGCCTGCATAGAGCCCTGACCTCAACCCCATTGATCAACTTTGGGATTAATTGGAACACTGACTGTGGGCCTAATGGATGGTTGGATCGATATAGTATTTGGATGGACAGATGGAGGACTGGATTGACTGGGTTGAGAGAGAGACCTTAATGATGGGGCCAGAACTCAAACTTTGTCTTGCCTGCAGTCAAGACGGTGTGCAGCAGTTTATTCCTCTATCATTTGCTGTATAATAATGGGCATCCAACATTGTGGGTTTATTACAACATGTTACCTCAACAATCCATTCCAGGAAACAGTCACTAAATTGTTATGGACTGAATTAAGCAGTGTTCAGAAAGCAAACTGTCTTTTCAGATTTTTTTTTGTTTCTATCATCGTCATGACAGTGGCTAGCCTACTTGTTCTACAAGTGTAGCATTTCTCTATATATATCAAGTCAAATTTAACCTAATGATGCCGTTTTATGATTCAAATATTTTGTATGGTCCCACATTGCTTTCTTTGTGTAGGAGATGTTTATGTCAATTATATTGTTTTCACAAATGGCTGAATTAAAAAATGAACCAACGAACTTTGTTTTTAGGTGGCAAGCGTTTTCCAAAGATTTCTATAGCTTATAAACATTTTCAAAAATGGATATGATCTCCCTTCGCCAGTAGCGATAAATAGTAATGGCGTATTTTTGTAGGCACTAACTCCATCATGGTTCATTGGACAAAGTCTATGCAGAAACTATTCGTGTTTTTTTAGGGATTGTGGATAAAGACCAAAAATAAGGTTTGTGGTATACAGGAGATTTTATAAATGTTGTTCTATTAGATAATCTTCATCAGATAACGTAACTTTTTGTGAATTTTGAAGTATTTATGTAATTAAAAAAACACAAAGTCTTCATAATTCATAAAGGTAATGTTAACTGATTTCTATTCTCTCAGACCTTATATTCGGCGTTTATCCCAAAACCCTATTATTTCCCCATTCTGAACGAACTAGAGGTAACTCATTTCCGGTTTTAGCATTACAAACTGACAAACTGGCGAGCTCTATGCTGTATATAGTAGCTATGGGCAAATATTGTCTATTATATTGACAAGATATTCGAGTGACCGCTCTAACAATGGAAATACATGTCCTCAAAGATGGAAGACAGGCGGGAGGTTACATCAGGTGGGACCATTCTAGCCAATGAGTGTGAACAACAGGCCATAGAGATAGATACAGGACTCATTTTTGTATCTGTACCTTCGCGTCTGTGACAGCATGGGCAGTGAAGCCATGCCCATTTTAAAGATGTCAATTGTCCTCTTCATTGGCTGCTTGCTCCCAACTCATAAGAATCCCCACCCAGTTGACTACTTTAAAATGGTGGAAGCCCGCAATCGCAATGTCCATGCTAAAAACGGCTTATGTTCATGTCCTCTATCCGTCTCTGGCAATAGGCAGAACTCGGATATAAAGTCGTGTTTTTTTAAGTTGGCAAAATGTCACATGCGTCCACTTATATCAGTGCTTTCGTTACAACATAACCATTACGAAACTTATATTCAATCAAATAAGCCTCACGAAGCAAATTAACAATTACATTCTTGTTGACCAAATTCGACACCCTCTCATTGGCGTCTACACAAAAATGTCTCACTTCGTGGGCTTATTTTCTTGACAGATTTTGTTCAGAGTAAAACCTCTCGCTTCGCCTTTTCCTCTCTGAAAGAGGAGGAACGCCACTATTTTGCTTTGTTTTGGTAGCATCTGTTTTGCGAACTGTCGAAATAGCTACGTCACTGAGCGAAGTGCAAACAGTATTTTTGACAGGTGAGTATGGATGAAATTCACCCAAGTGAGAAAACAGTCAAGGGGTGTGTCTCACTTTTGACAACTGGGCCTCCGAAGCTAGCAAGCTAACGTTACAAGAAATAGCTAGCTAGTTTCATGACGACAAAATCATACCATCGATGTGTCGGTTTAGTAACTACATATATTTTGTATGGACAGTTTTCTTATGCATTATCAAATGCACGTATGTTCTCTAGATTAGCAAGATGCCTAATAACGTTATAGCGAAATAGACGACAAAATCATACTATCGATGTGTCTGTTTAGTAACGTTAACTACATATATTTTGTATGGACAGTTTTCCTATTAATTCTATAATGCACATATGTTCTCTTTAGATTAGCAAGATGGCTAATAACGTTATAACGAAATACTGTATAGTTAGTCTTGTTAGCTAGCTGGCTAGCTAACTTTGGCAGGCTTTGTTTTTGTTGCGCAAAACAAACAGTGAGAAGCGAGTTACCAGTGTTACAATCTCTCTGGGAAAGAGTGCAGAGACAATATCATCTTTTCAACAATCTTTTTCCATAGAGAGGAACTTTGAGAGAATACAGAATTCATCCTGATGACATCCCAGTAACTGCACTTGAAACAGTAAGGAGATAATTTATTTTCCATCATAGTACTTTTAGAAATAAGATTGTGATTTAAAGGTTCTAGCCAGCTAAATCGTCTGAAATTCAAATTGAGATATTTAGGCCTATTGCTAATTTAATATCTCATGACAGCTTTGTGATTTGATTCTCCAGGGTGACAAGATTATTGCTAATCCTATGAAGCTTCCATCTTGAATATCCAGATTTTGATAATAGAGTAAAATTAGGCTGCAGGTTTGTTTGTCTGTCTCAGCATTTGCCTAACTTGCTGTGTCTCCCCTCAGCATGGCGAGCTGTGGTGAGGTGGACCACTCAGTGGACTCTGTGTCCTCCTCAAAGGTGGAAGACGGAGGGGACGCCTTCACTGGTGACTCCCCCAGCTCACCTACCCCCTCGGCCAACCCTGTGCCGGAGTGTGCCATCTGCCTCCAGACCTGTGTCCACCCGGTTCGCCTGCCCTGCCGCCACGTTTTCTGTTTTCTGTGTGTGAAAGGAGCCTCCTGGCACAGCAAGCGCTGCGCTCTTTGCCGACAGGAAGTACCTGAGGACTTCCTGGAGCATCCCACTCTTCTGTCCCCAGAGGAGCTGAAGGCAGCAGCCGCAGGAGGGCGAGGAGGAACCGGGCCGGGGAGCGCTGGGGGAGACCATGCATGGTACTACGAGGGGAGGAACGGCTGGTGGCAGTATGACGAGAGGACCAGCCGTGAGCTGGAGGACGCTTTCGCCAAGGGCAGGAAGAGCGCCGAGATGCTGATTGCTGGCTTCCTGTACGTGGCTGACCTGGAGAACATGGTGCAGTACCGCCGCAACGAGCACGGTCGCCGCCGACGCATGAAGCGTGATGTGGTAGACATTCCCAAAAAGGGCGTGGCCGGACTCAGACTGGACCCTGACCCCACCCCACCAGTTGTTGCCGTGGCAGCTGTTCCGGTCACAGCGGCAACAGTGGAACGGCCAAGCTCTGCTGATGGGGAGGATGTGACTGGACGGTCGCAGGCGGGTGGCTTAGGGGTTGTCATCCCGGCTCCTCCAGTCAGACCCCCCACAGTCCTGGGGGCCCACCCTGCCACCGCAGCCTCCATCTCCCTTGAAGGCTCTCTGTCCCAGCTCCTCATCAGCCAACCAGAGGGGGAGGAAGAGGAGAATCAAGAGGTAGCTTCAAGAATAAGCCAGGTGTACGAGTCAGCATCTGGTAGCAGTGAGGATGAGGATGGTGCTGGTGATGAAGTAGGGCGGGGGTGGGATAGGGAAAGGGGGGGACGAGAAGTTGGGTCTCGACGGAGGCCCAGACATAGACTCCTACAGCGCCGGCTCAGGGAGGTCCAGCCTGACAGACTGCCACCTGGTGGTGGGTCCTCCAGCGGAGGCCTCAGTGTGCGCTCACGCAGCCCTGACGGTCAATGCACTGTCACTGAGGTGTGACCACAACTGGACCACTGTCTCTGCACTCAACCGTCTCAGCAAAAAACATATTCACTCCATGCCCATGGTGGTATTGAATAACCCAGTGGAAGACACCAGATCAGCCATTTGCATTACATATACAGCAACATAGGCTAATCCATAATTTATAATACGTCAGCCAGTAAGATTATGCAAAATAGCACACATAATAAAATAGCCCATACTGTTCCACTCTCTGCCACTAACCATTTGAGCCTGTGTTAGTACCAAAAGGCATGGTCAGCCTTAATAGGCTATCTACAGAGAAATTGTGAAATGATAAAGTTTTGAGGTTTGGAGATGACTTAACCTTTTAAATGTAGCATCCCATCTCTAACAGGAGGCAAAAATCTTGTTTTGTGTAATGGCTGTTTACTGTAATGATTGTTCTAACATCTCCATTGAGCGTGCATGAGTCAGTGTGTGTACTGAAGTCATATTCCAGACGAATATAAAAATATGTTTCTTAAATGTCCAATGCAGCTGTTTTTACCTCGATATCAAATTATTTCTGGGTAACAATTAAGTACCTTAAATAGCACCTTTTGTTTGATATTTTATTAGGACCCACAAGAGGTCGCTGTAAGCTTGGCCACAACAGTTCTGCAAACCCACCCCAAAGATCCCCATCGTGACACAGAACTCGCCAAGCCACCAATAGGAAGACATACTGTGTGGTTCTTGCCTATTTGCAGCCATGGAAACAAATTTCAAGTGCAAAACAAGTGAGAACACTTGTAACTACTGAATGGAAGGTATTTTAAATTCCAAGATCACAAATATGCGCACAGGTTCTATACATCAGGGGTGGAGCATGGAAATGAGCAAGCAGAGATTGCGAATTAAAGCTCTTTAATCTGTCAGTAGCTGTGTGCACACTCAATTCAAACGTGATGCATGTCACACATTCCTAAGTAGAAAAGGTGACCTACAAAGACAGGTAGAAGTAGGAAGAAGTGATTGGAGATTTTTTACCAAGGACTTCCTCATGAAAGATGAAACAAACGAAGATGTTGAGAAAATATGCTGAAGATACTATGACAATTGGATGGAAGATGCATTGTACACACACCTGATCATGAGTGTTTGAGTTGTCTGAACGTTGAACCTATTATTTTGATACTCTTCTGTCAATTGATTATTGTCATGTTTTAAAAAGTATTTTTGACTTTTAATTAATACGATTTAACTTCCGTGTGTGGTCTTTCTTGTTTAACTGTGATGTTTTATCAAAACAATAAAGTGTTTGTCTATTATTTGACCTTAATTGAAGTCATGAGTTCGATGTTGTGGGTAACTTAACCGTAATAGGACAATTTATTTGAAAGGGATAGCTAGTACTTATGCATTATGGCTTTAGGTGATACTGTATGTTCAATTTGCATCGTGGATCAGCATCGTGACTAGACCCACAAGGTCTTGTGTACCTTTATTTGACCAGGCAGGTCAATTAAACAACAAATTCTTATTTACAATGACGACCTGGCATGAGGCAAAAGGCCTCCTGTGGGCCAGGGGGTGGGGATTAAAAACTAAAAGTAAGACGACGGACAACACAGATGGAAGACACTTACACTAGCAACAACACAGATACATCAGCAGGCAGACAGTGGAAACAAATCACATCACGACTAGAGAGACATTACCCTACTACATGAAGGGAGACCTATGGCAACAACACAAGATGGCACAAGGTCGTTGTAAGCGGTCACTGTAAGCCTGGCCACAACAGTTCTGCTAACCCACAATTATACTGTAGATCCCCATCTTGACACCAAATGCACCTAGCCACCAATATCATGTTTTTTTCAAAATGTGTCTTTCTTGCCTATTTGCAGCCATTGAAACACATTTCAAGTGCAAAACAAGTCAAGAGAGTTTCAACTACTGAATGGAAGGTATTTGAAATTTCAACAAGATCACAAATATGCACACAGGTTCTATACATTAGGGGTGGAGCATGGAAATGAGCAAGCAGAGATTGCGAATTAAAGCTCTTTAATCTGTCAGTAGCTATGCGCACACTCAATTCAAACGTGATGCATGTCACACATATTCCTAAGTAGAGATAGTGACTGTAAGATCAACATCAGCTCAGTAGGTGGAAGTGATGGGAGATGCTGTACCAAGAGATTTCCTCATTCAGATGAAAGATGACAAATTAGGAAATTATGCGGAAGCTGTTGAGAAAAAGCAGTGGACAAAGATGGTTAACCTTTGGTTAGTTGGAGGCATGGGACAAACTCAATGACTTCTCTTTTCATAAAGTATGAAGCTGAAACCTTTGCATGACAGAGACTCACTACTTGTCTGGGTCTGGATTGAGGCATGGGAGTTACTCTCCTGCTCCTGGCCGTACAGAATGACTTAGCAGCAGGACAGTTTTGGTGCAATCTGTTCAGCCGCAAATCGTGTCAATGTCCCAGTGGATTAATTTACTACGGCAAGTACCACACTCGGTGTGTGTATATCGATGAGTGCGTGGACAAGCCGACCATCTGTAGGGCCTGTTTGGCTTGCCTCAACACCAATGGGGGCTACTGCTGTGAGTGTCAACCTGGGTTCATAGCAGAGAAGAATGGGCAAGACAAGAGTGCATCAGAACGATATGTGGAACTGGACGAGTGTAAGACAGACAAGTTGTTCTGCAGAAAGAGGGGAACCTGTCAGAATCTGGAGAGCACCTACCAGCGCCAGTGCCCCCCCTGGGTTCAGTAACTATGGCAACAGACATGCTGGGTGTACAGAGCTGAATTGTGAGCTGTATCGACTACAGCAGGCTACACCTGGACAGGCTCTGCCAGGCTTTGGCAGTCTTTTGTTTCTATTGAGACAGAACTGGTTGTTGCTGAATAAGTCTGGAGCAAAAGGGGAGCGGTTGACTGGAGAAGTGATTTTAGAAGTAAGTTCTCAGCTGAGAAACAACACAACCAGGATCAGGAACAACCACACAGAGGTGGAGCTTGTTGTCAGGGGGGACCAGACTCCACCCAGTGGGCTGGTCAGCCTGACCAATCAGAACACCCAACTCGACACCACCTGGGAAACCGCAACGGAGACACCTGCCCAGGCAATGCCTTTGTTACTCTACTCAGTTACAAAGATCTTCAGACATTGGCCAATCGATATAAAAACAATTAAAAACTTGGCTCCAGAGTAGTTACTGTATCAGTTAGCAACCCCAACACAACAAGGCTGCGCCAACCGGTCATTCTTACCTTCACACACCTGAAGCCCGGTGACGAGCACAAGCACGCCTGTGTTTATTGGTCGAAGGAGAAATGAGCAAGCAGAGATTGCAATGTAAAACTTCTTAAATCTGTCAGTAGCTATGTGCATACTCAATTCAAACGTGATAGATGTCACATATATTCCTAAGTAGAAAAAGTGGTCAAGGCGAGGCTGTGCCTCAGTGGTTTCTAACTCCACCCACACAGTGTGTTCCTGCAGTCATCTAACCAGCATTGCCCTGCTTAAAGATATCAACCAGATGCCACTGTCTGTGGTGATGTCGGTGGGCCCTTCCGTGGCTACAGTCTGTTTGGTCCTATCGCTGCTCGTGACTCAGTGGTGTCTCTCGGTCTGCCACAAGCTTAATGAGAGGCGCTTCCAGCACCAGGAATTACACTGAGTGTACAAAACATTAGGAACATTCGTTGGGGCATGGACTCTACAAGGTGTTAAAAGCATTCCACAGGAATGCTGGCCCATGTTGACTCCAATGCTTGCCACAGTTGTGTAGAGTTGGCTGGATGTCCTTTGGGTGGTGGACCATTGTTGATACACAAGGCAAACTGTTGAGCGTGAAAAACCCAGCAGCGTTGCAGTTCTTAACACACTCAAACCGGTGTGCCTGGCACCTACTACCATACCCAATAAATATGTTGTCTTGCCCATTCCCCCTCGGAATGGCACACATACACAATCAATTTCTCAATTGTCTCAAAGCTTAAAAATCCTTCTTTAACCTGTCTCCTCCCTTCCATCTACACTGATTGAAGTGTATTCAACAAGTGACATCAATAAGGGATCATAGCTTTCACCTGGATTCACCTGGTCAGTCTATGTCATGGAAAGAGCAGGTGTTCCTAATGTTTTGTACAGTCAGTGTATATGCCATTAGGCAATAATTCACCAGTATACCTGCATATATTGAACACCATGACGTACTGTATGTGTTCTAAGACATTCTGTTTATACTTATATGGATTTCTAAATGTTAATGAATATGTTGGCCCAATGCAAATAGAAATTGGTTATGTAATGTTTCCTATCTCTTCTCTTCCTCTTTGAGTTAGTACAATTCTGTATGAATGTTTCTCAAAGATGTGATAGCACAGTCACCCACAACATGCATTGATCATAAGATACAGGAGCCTGGTTCTGAAGCACACAGACTGTAATTACATGGTGTGGGATATGTCATGTATGATACTTATTTAGATGAGAGATCAAACGTATCATGAGGCAACAGTACAGAATGTCACTTTTATTTGAGGGCATTTTCATACATACAGTTGAAGTCGGAAGTTTACATACACTTAGGATGGAGTCATTAAAACTCATTTTCAACCACTCCACAAATGCCTTGTTAACAAACTATAGTTTTGGCAAGTTGGTTAGGACATCTACTCTGTGCATGACACAAGTAATTTTTCCAACAATTGTTTACAGACAGATTATTTCACTTACAATTCACTGTATCACAATTCCAGTGGGTGAGAAGTTTACATACACTAAGTTGAATGCCTTTAAACAGCTTGGAAAATTCCAGAAAATTATGTCATGGCTTTAGAAGCTTCGGATAGGCTAATTGACATAATTTGAGTAAATTGGAGGTGTACCGATGGATGTATTTCAAGGCCTATCTTCAAACTCAGTGCCTCTTTGCGTGACATCATGGGAAAATCAAAAGAAATCAGCCAAGACCTCAGAAAAAAATTGTAGACCTCCACAAGTCTGGTTCATCCTTGGGAGCAATTTCCAAATGCCTGAAGGTACCACGTTCATCTGTACCAACAATAGTACGCAAGTATAAACACAACGGGACCACGCAGCCGTCATACCGCTCAGGAAGGAGTCACGTCAAGTATCTCCTAGAGATTAACGTACTTTGGTGCGAAAAGTGCAAATTAATCCCAGAACAACAACAAAGGGCCTTGTGAAGATGCTGGAGGAAAGAGGTACAAAAGTATCTATATCCACAGTAAAACGAGTCTTATATCGACATAACCTGATAGGGCGCTCAGCAAGGAAGAAGCCACTGCTCCAAAACTGCCATATAAAAGCAAGACTACGGTTTGCAACTGCACATGGGTACAAAGATCGTACTTTTTGGAGAAATGTCCTCTGGTCTGACGAAACAAAAATAGAACTGTTTGGCCATAAGGACCGTCGTTATGTTTGGAGGAAAAAAGGGGGAGCCTTGCAAGCCGAAGAACACCATCCCAACTGTGAAGCATGGGGGTGGCAGCATCATGTTGTGGGGGTGCTCTGCTGCAACAGGGACTGGTGCACTTCACAAAATAGATGGCATCATGAGGAAAGAAAATTATGTGGATATATTGAAGCAACATCTCAAGACATCAGTCAGGAAGTTAAGCTTGTCGCAAATTGGTCTTCCGAATGGACAATGACCCCAAGCATACTTCCAAAGTTGTGGCAAAATGGCTTAAGGACAACAAAGTCAAGGTATTGGAGTGGCCATCACAAAGCCCTGACCTCAATCCTATAGAAAATGTTTGGGCAGAACTGAAAAAGCTTGTGCGAAGAAAAAGAGAGGTGAAGAAAGAGCGATGATGGAGAGACAGAAAGAGGGAGGTGGCTGGAGTGGAAGAGGGTGAGAGAAGGAGACAGTATGATGAGAGATTGAGAAAGAGAGTGATGAGAGAGGGAGAAGAGAGGTAGGGATGGAGAGTAGACATAGAGCAAGAGCATGATATAAAATAAAGGAAGAGAGAGCAATGGGTGGGGGTGAGGAAGGGATGGAAAAAGAGGGAGGGAGGATGGAAGGAGAGAGGGATGATGAAAGAGTCCTGGGTGAAAGAGTTCATTTTGGGTATGTATGTACACAAGACCAGGCATATCCCTGAAACATGTAAAAATTACATAGAATTGCATGAAATGCTTTATAAAAGGCCCAATTTTTCCCAGACCCTAGTTTACAAAATAAATTTAGCAAAGCGCCTCTTTTCTACTGCTTTAGTCTAGACCACCACGCAAATGCGATTATATGTATGCAAGATGATTTCCCGGAACCTCAGAGCTCCCCAGGTCACCCCCCTCTCGCGCTCACTTTTTATTCTGGCACCTCCCCGGGATGGGTAGTCCAGAAAGGTTAAGCACTGAGGACAAGACATTTATGAGCATAGGATGGTGATCATAGCTGCGCAGTGACATAGTGTATGATAGTTATTCATGTCTGTAGTGGCACCGTTTTTACAGTGTGATGCCTATGGAGAGGTATTACTGGTGTGAAGCTGATGATGGCTACAGTAGAATGAGGTCATGCTGGCTCCTGTTCGGGCGAGACTACAGACACGTCTGTGAATCTGACTACATCCATGTCTGTCCTACCACTGGAAATAGGCTACCAACAACCACACACACACATGCACATACACACACGTGCACACACACATGTACTTATGCATGTGTAACGGATGTGAAATGGCTAGCTAGTTAGCGGGTACGCTCTAGTAGCATTTCAATCAGTTACGTCACTTGCTCTGAGACATTAAGTAGGGTTGCCCCTTGCTCTGCAAGGGCCGCGGCTTTTGTGGAGCGATGGGTAACGACTGTGCTTCGTGGGCGACCGTTGTTGATGTGTGCAGAGGGTCCCTGGTTCGCGCCCGTGTCGGGGCGAGGGGACGGTTTAAAGTTATACTGTTACATTGATGCTGTTGACCCGGATCACTGGTTGCTGCGGAAAAAGAGGAGGTTGAAAGGGGGGTGAGTGTAACGGATGTGAAATGGCTAGCTAGTTAGCGGGTGCACGCTAGTAGCATTTCAATCAGTTACGTCACTTGCTCTGAGACTTAAGTAGTGTTGCCCCTTGCTTTGCAAGGGCCGTGGCCTTTGTGGAGCGATGGGTAACGATGCTTCGTGGGCGACCGTCGTTGATGTGTGCAGAGGGTCCCTGGTTCGCGCCCGTGTCGGGGAGAGGGGACGGTTTAAAGTTATACTGTTACACATGCACACACACATACACAAACTTACAAAACCAGACTCTTACCTAATGGAAATGTGTTTTTAATAGATGGAGTAGATACATCGACTAGAATAGAATGGATTAGTTCAAACATGTATTAATGTATCTTTCACGTCATAACTCACATCATAAGTAGCATCATAAGTAGGCATTAAACAAGAAATAACAACCCCATCCCGAGCAAAAACAAGGTCACAAATAATAATTGACAGACAAACAATTGTGCCCTCTGAACTCCTGGGTGGGAGACAGACAGACGGGAGTGATCCAACTATTCATGGAGGATTGAGTGTTGTATCTGTCACACCCCGATCTTAGAGATCCTTATTTATTCTCTATGTTTGGTTAGGTCAGGGTGTGACTCGGGTGGGAGATTCTATGTTTTCTATTTCTTTGTTGTTTTTGCCATGTGTGGTTCCCAATCAGAGGCAGCTGTCTATCGTTGTCTCTGATTGGGGATCATATATAAGTTGTGATTTTCCGTTTGGGTTGTGTGGGGAGTTATTTTCTGTTTAGCTGTTTTGTTGCCTGACAGAACTGTTCGCTTTCGTTTTCTACTTTGTTATTTTGTTGCGGTGTTCAGTTTTATTAAAAATCCTGAACGCCTACCACGCTGCACCTTGGTCTCCTTCTTCAACCCACGAGAGTCGTGACAGCATCCTGGTTTGTTTTGTGCAGAGAGCGGGGGGATATTACAGGGTGTAAACTAGACAGGTCATTGGAGAGTTATGTGTCCATACATAACTGTTGTCTCCCCTCTGTCTGTATATATTGGGGTGGCAGGTAGCCTAGTGGTTAGAGAGGTTGCAAGAACGAATCCCCGAGCTGACACGGTAAAATTCTGTCGTTCTGCCCCTGAACAAGGCAGTTCTCCCACTGTTCCTAGGCCGTCATTGAAAATAAGAATTTGTTCTTAACTGACTTGCCTAGTTAAATAAAGGGGAAAACATTTAAATAATGATATATATATATAAATAAATACACACACTACCGTTCAAATTTTTGGGGTCACTTAGAAATGTCCTTGATTTTGAAAGAAAAGCTAATTTTTTGTCCATTAAAATAACATCAAATTGATCAGAAATACAATGTAGACATTGTTAATGTTGTAAATGACTATTGTAGCTGGAAACCCATTATCAGCAACCATCACTCCTGTGTTCCAATGGCACGTTGTGTTAGCTAATCCAAGTTCATCCTTTTAAAAGGCTAATTGATCATTAGAAAACCCTTTTGCAATTATGTTAGCACAGCTGAAAACTGTTGTTCTGATTAAAGAACATAATTGCAAAAGGGTTCTCTAATGATCAATTAGCCTTTTAAAATGATAAACTTGGATTAGCTGTCACGACTTCCGTCGAAGTCGGTCCCTCTCCTTGTTCGGGCGGCGTTCGGCGGTCTACGTCACCGGCCTTCTAGCCATCGCCGATCCACTTTTCATTTTCCATTTATTTTGTCTTTGTTTTACACACCTGGTTTCAATTCCCCAATTACATGTTCATTATTTAACCCTCTGTTTTCCCCATTGTTTTTGTGCGTGATTGTTTTATGTATGTTCGGTCCGTTATTGTGGGCTCGGTATTACGACATGTTATTGGAATATTTGAGAAAAGTTACTAGTGTTACTCATCTCTGCTGCCCTGCGCCTGACTCCTCTGCACCAGCTACACCCAGACCACTACATTAGCTAACATAACGTGCCATTGGAACACAGGAGTGATGGTTGCTGATAATGGGCCTCTGCACGCCTATGTAGATCTTCCATAAAAAAATCTTCCATTTCCAGCTACAATGGTCATTTACAACATTAACAATATCTACACTTGTCAGGCTGTGGGTAACTGGTGCATGGAATCAGGCGCAGGAGAGCAGAGATGAGTGTACAAGGTAATTTATTCCACGAACAACACCAGTATAAAACAAATACTAAACCTGCGTGAAATACCGGTCACTCGTAAATAACGGACGTAATAACGAACCCGGCAAACAATACCAGCCAACAAGTAACGGCCTGAACATTATAATCAAACACACACACAAACGTGGGGGCAACAGAGGGTTAAATAATGAATATGTAATTGGGAAACCAGGTGTGTAGAAAACAAAGACAAAACAAATGGAAAATGAAAAGTGGATCGGCGTGAGCTAGAAAGCCGGGGACGTCGACCGCCGAACGCCGCCCGAACGAGAGGGACCGACTTCGGCGGAAGTCGTGACAACACTGTGTTTCTGATAATTTTGATGTTATTTTAATGGACAAAAAATTTAACTTTCTTTCAAAAACAAGGTCATTTCTAAGTGAGCCCAAACTTTTGAACGGTAGTATATATATATATATACACACAGACAGAGGGGAGACAACAGTTATGTATGGACACATAACTCTCCAATGACCTGTCTAGTTTACACCCTGTAATATCCCCCCTCTCTCTGCACAAAATAAACCAGGATACAACACTCAATCCCCATGAATAGTTGGATCAGTCCCGTCTGTCTGTCTCCCACCCAGGAGTTCAGAGGGCACAATTGTTTGTCTGTCAACTATTATTTGTGACCTTGTTTTTGCTCGGGATGGGGTTGTTATTTCTTGTTTAATGCCTAGGGGCTGTATGCTACTTATGATGTGAGTTATGACGTGTTGATACATTAATACATGTTTGAACTAATCCATTCTATTCTAGTCGATGTATCTACTCCATCTATTAAAAACACATTTCCATTAGGTAAGAGTCTGGTTTTGTAAATGTGTGTATGTGTGTGTGCATACATTAGTACATGTGTGTGTGCACGTGTGTGTATGTGCATGTGTGTGTGTGATTGTTGATAGCCTATTTCCAGTGGTAGGACAGACATGGATGTAGTCAGATTCACAGACGTGTCTGTAGTCTCGCCCGAACAGGAGCCAGCATGACCTCATTCTACTGTAGCCATCATCAGCTTCACACCATTAATACCTCTCGATAGGCATCACACTGTAAAAACGGTGCCACTACAGACATGAATAACTATCATACACTATGTCACTGCGCAGCTATGATCACCATCCTATGCTCATAAATATCTTGTCCTCAGTGCTTAATTTGTAAATCGGGAGGTGCCAGAATAAAATGTGAGCGCGAGAGGGGGGTGACCTGGGGAGCTCTGAGGTACCGGTGTCTTGCCGAAAAGTTCCCCCTGACAGAATCCCCCCCCCCCCCCCCCCCCCGGTTTGATCACTAGTAATGTCTGCAGTTTTCAGTTTGGCTATTTGTTTCAAGTGTATTAGTCTATAAATAAATATCTTTGCCAATATTCGTCGTCTCTCCCATGTCTTATTCGACTAGTAGTTGTTCTGAATGTTTATTGTTTGCCTACATATTACATATTACTCCCTCCTCTATGTTAAATAACACCCATACATTAGTTATTAATTTCGGTTGCCTATACTGACGTGAAGTTTGTTCTATAGAAAGTATTTGACTTTGATGTGTGCCACAGAAAGTATTTTACTCTAGCCCAAAAATTAAGAAAATTAGAAGGGGGGGGGCATTCGTCAAGGACATTTCCTTGCATGCCGAAATTCTCCCCCCCTTCTATCTTGGGACTGCAAGACCTGGCAAACTTCAGAATAATTTTGGTAGCCCATGTTGACCAGTAGTGTGTGCCACAGAAAGTAATTGACTCTAGCCATAAAATGAAGGAAATTAGAAGGGCGTGGGTGGGGTGGGGGGGGGGGGGGTTCGGCAAGGCTACTTTCTTGCCCGCTGAAATGTTTTATTTATCAGGGCCCTTACAACAAAAGATTGCAGTTTTGAAACTGCAGTTAAAGTGCAGTAACTGCAGTCAACTATCATATTTTGGACAGAAAATGTGTGGGCAGAAATAAAAAAGCGTGTGTGAGCAAGGAGGCCTACAAACCTGACTCAGTTACACCAGCTCTGTCAGGAGGAATGGGACAAAATTCACCCAACTTATTGTGGGAAGCTTGTGGAAGGCTACACAAAACGATTGATCCAAGTTCAACAATTTAAAGGCAATGATACCAAATACTAATTGAGTGTATGTAAACTTCTGACAAACTCGGTATGTGATGAAAGAAATACAAATTGAAATAAATCATTCTCTCTACTATTATTCCGACATTTAACATTCTTAAAATAAAGTGGTAATCCTAACTGACCTAAGACAGGGAATTTTTACTTAAATGTCAGGAATTGTGAAAAACTGAGTTTAAATGTATTTGGGTAAGGTGTATGTAAACTTCCAACTTCAACTGTATGTTTTTGCATGTACATTGATTGATTAATTGATTGATTAAATATAATCTTATGCTACACAAAGATAAACAACATACATTTTTCTAAACTAATCCAATCTGTTTATTGCACTCGTTACTGAAATGTTTGTTCCAGTTTAGATGATTTAGGTAGTCTTGTATATTCATCTTTCTCAGCCTGGCAGTCATTCTTATGCTACACAAAGATAAAGGGAAACCCAGACGTAAGCTGCCCAGTGACGCGAGTCAATCGGACGAGCTAAATGCCTGTTATGCTCGCTTCGAGGCAAGCAACACTGAAGCATGCACGAGAGCACCAAATGTTCTGGATGACTGTGTGATAACGCTCTTGGTAGCCGATGTGAGCAAGACCTTTAAACAAGTCAACATTCACATAGCCGTGGGACGAGATGAATTACCAGGACGTGTACTCAAAGCATGCGCGGACCAACTGGCAAGTTTCTTCACTGACATTTTCAACCTCTCGCTGACTGAGTCTGTAATACATACATGTTTCAAGCAGACCACCATAGTCCCTGTGCCCAAGGAAGTGAAGGTAATTTGCATAAATGATTACTGTCCCATAGCACTCACGTCGGTAGCCATGAAGTGCTTCGAAAGGCTGGTCATGGCTCACATCAGCATCCTCCCGGATACCCTAGACCCACTCCAATTCGCATACCACCCCAACAGATCCACCGATGACTCAATCTCAATCGCACTCCACACGGCCCTTTCCCAGCTGGACAAAAGGAACACCTATGTGAGAATGCTGTTCATTGACTACAGCTCAGCGTTCAACACCATAGTGCCTACGAAGCTCATTACTAAGCTAAGGACCTGGGACTAAACACCTCCCTCTGCAACTGGATCCTGGACTTCCTGATGGGCCGCCCCCAGGTGGTAAGGGTAGACAACAACACGTCTGCCACGCTGATCATCAACACTGGGACCCCTCAGGGGTGTGTACTTAGTTCCCTCCTGTACTCCCTGTTCACCCACGACGGTGTGGCCAAACATGACTCCAACACCATCATTAAGTTTGTTGACGACACAACAGTGGTAGGCCTGATTACCGACAACGATGAGACAGCCTATAGGGAGGAGGTCAGAGAACTGGTAGTGTGGTGCAAGGACAACAACCTCTCCCTCAATGTGAGCAAGACAAAGGCGCTGATCATGGACTACAGGAAAAGGCGGGTCGAACAGGCCCCCATTAACATCAACTGGGCTGTAGTGGAACGGGTCGAGAGTTTCAAGTACCTTGGTGTCCACATCACCAACAATCTATCACGGTCCAAACACACCAAGAGAGTCGTGAAGAGGGCACGACAAAACCTTTTCCCCCTCAGGAGACAGAGGATAGTGCGTACAGCCCAGTCTATCACTGGGGCCAAGATTCCTGCAATTCAGGAGGCGGTGTCAGAGGAAAGCCCGTAACATTGTCTGAGACTCCAGTCACCCAAGTCATAGACTGTTTTCTCTGCTATCGCAAGGCAAGCGGTACCGGAGTGCCAAATCTAGGACCAAAAAGCTCATTAACAGCTTCTACCACCAAGCTATACGACTGCTGAACAATGAATCAAATGGCCACCGGACTATTACATTTTATTTATTTTATTTTTTATTTTACCGTTATTTTACCAGGTAAGTTGACTGAGAACACGTTCTCATTTGCAGCAACGACCTGGGGAATAGTTACAGGGGAGAGGAGGGGGATGAATGAGCCAATTGTAAACTGGGGATTATTAGGTGACCATGATGGTTTGAGGGCCAGATTGGGAATTTAGCCAGGACACCGGGGTTAACACCCCTACTCTTACGATAAGTGCCATGGGATCTTTAATGACCTCAGAGAGTCAGGACACCCGTTTAACGTCCCATCCGAAAGACGGCACCCTACACAGGGCAGTGTCCCCAATCACTGCCCTGGGGCATTGGGATATTTTTTAGACCAGAGGAAAGAGTGCCTCCTACTGGCCCTCCAACACCACTTCCAGCAGCATCTGGTCTCCCATCCAGGGACTGACCAGGACCAACCCTGCTTAGCTTCAGAAGCAAGCCAGCAGTGGTATGCAGGGTGGTATGCTGCTTGACCCCCCCCCCCCCACACATTTGTTTTGTACACTGCAGCTACTCACTGTTTATTATCTATGCATAATCACTTCACCCCTATCTACATTTACAAATGACCTCTAACCTGTACCCCCGCACACTGACTCGGTACCGGTACCCCCTGTATATAGCCTCGTTATTGTTATGTTATTGTGTTACTTTTTATAATTTTTTTAACTTTAGTTTATTTGATAAATATTTTCTTAACTCTTCTTGAACTGCACTGTTGGTTAAGGGCTTGTAAGTAAGCATTTCACGGTAAGGTCTACACTTGCTGTATTCGGCACATGTGACAAGTAAAGTTTGATTTGATTTGATTCGGGACATATATTGTGGGTGAATAAAAGTTCAAATTGTTAGATATACCCACTCTGGCTGGATTACAATAGAAATTAAACATCACTTGCAAGCCAAAATAATGTGATTTGCAGGCCTGATGTGGCCAGTGAATTAGGGAAAATCTAAGCCCTCAAAGTAAGGCCCTACATTAATGTATTGTAACAAACCTGTACGGCCAATACAACTAACACATCGTTTTTTAACTAGTATGAACAGTCCAGGATGATAATTTCCCATGAAATAATGAAGTTGTCATGTATTTGGATGAATATAGTGCACACCAGCACCAACCCGTCGCACACAGGCGCCTCTCAAAACTGACTGACCCAGCATGTAGTGATGTGCAGTTCACCAAAACACAGCAAAGGCTGGTCACCAGTGTCCAAAACACAGAGAAGGCTGGTCTCCAGTGTCCAAAACACAGAGAAGGCTGGTCACCAGAAAACCAGCACTAGTCACCAGCATATCAATATATGCTGGTGACCAGCATGACCAGCCTATGCTGGTTTAGTCTCTAGAGCCAGACGGCTTACTTCCGAAATCTTTGAATGCTTCAGGGTTACGATGCTCCAAGGGCGGGGATATGCGAGACTAATGCTGGTCTATGCTGTTTTTTTCAGCAGGGCTGACATTCCTGATGTTTTAAACATGCTACAACTCTCCCATTCAGATGTGAGCACACACACACGCACGCACGCACGCACACACACACACAAACACACCCACCCACCCACCCACCTACACCTACACCTACACACACGCGCACACACGCATGCATGCATGCACGCACGCACGCACGCAGGCACACACACACACACACACACACACACATTTAAGTGGCAGTTAAATATCTATTTCTAGGCTGTTACAGTAGAGGACTGTCTATGATGTGTCAAAACCACAGCCACCTCAGTGCTTTAGTAATGCCTATTGGGAGGATCTAGGTTTGTGCTGCACTGTCACGTTCCTGACCTGTTTTCTGTTGTTTTGTATGTGTTTAGTTGGTCAGGATGTGAGCTGGGTGGGAATTATATGTTGTGTGTCTAGTTTGTCTGTTTCTATGTCAGCCTAGTGTGGGTTCTCAATCAGAGACAGATGGTAGTCGTTGTCTCTGATTGAGACTCATATATAGGAGGCTTGTTTTGTGTTGGGATTTTGTGGGTGTTTGTTACCTGTCTCTGTGTTTGTGTTCTGCACCAGATAGGTCTGTATCGGTTTTGCACATTTGTTATTTTGTAGGTTGTTTGTAGTGTTTCACTTGTGTTTGTATTAAACATGTTTAACACTAGCCGCGCTGCACTTTGGTCCAATCCTTGCTACTCCTCTTCGGATGAAGAGATGGAGGAAGCCCGTTACATGCACTCGCCTTTAGAAAAGTTGGGGAGGTCTCAACTTTTGATGCAATGCATGCTGGTTTAACGCGGATGCATCAACCAATTAAAAACTAATAAGAACATTTATCCCACCTTCTATCTCCCCACTTGACCACACCCCTGCATTGGCAAATGTGTTGCATGCGTTTTGGTTTGAAACTGGCCAAGGAGTTTGATCAAGAAATCTGCTCAGACTGGATAGCTCCTCTTTTGACTTCGAGGAACAGAACAGGTACCAGCACAGTGAATCTGTGTGTGCTCCTATTTTATTACTCTTCCCAAAACAGCCACACCGACACACACACATGTTCCAACTTCAAATATAACTCAGGAGGGAAAGGACAGACACAAGGTATATATATAAATATATATACATTCACACACAACGTATAATGAATCATTAGGAACTTTAATGCCAACCTCTCGTGTACAAAGACATTAGCATGTCAAGTGTTTGAATATGGCCTACAGTATGTGAGGAGTATATATTGATGCTGTGTGTGTGAGTGAGTCATGTGCGTACATGTGTGCATACTCTTGCACTAACTCTTTGGCAGGGTTATGCAAAATGCTTTTATGATGGGGTGTAATCTGTGCCCCGGGGTTACTTTGTGATAACTTGGTGTGCTCACGACCTGTGGTGACGTCAATGGAACCATGGCTACCGTTCAGCTGCCTGTGCTCGTAGGCCTTTACTGTTCTGTTCCCCTCTGGGTTGGTCATGTGTCCTCTCTTGCTCCACCTGCTCCTCCTCACAAATACCCAGCAGGGAACACGGTGTACCCTCAGCCTGCCTGTCTCTGTCCTTCATTACGCCATGGGCCAGGAAAGAGGGAGAGAGAGGCAGAAAGGGAGAGAGAGGAAGGAAGGAAGAGACAGACATAGAGGGAGATAGAGAATTAGGAAGTGACGGGGAGAGAAATAGAGGAATGGTGAGGGAAAGGGAGTGCGGGAGAGAGAAAGGTGTAGAGCTAAAAAAGATGGAAGAAGAGTAGGGAGAGACTTCATTTTTGTTCAATCCTTTTAGTGCAATCTTCACAAGTATGTGATAAATCTTCACAACTCTTCGTAAAATAGTCAAAACATATCATCAAAAAGGCAGATGTCTCAAAACTTCTAGCACATTTTCAATTGACCAAGTACAGCACACAAAAGCATACAGTCACATTTTCACCAAACTGTTTCACCAAACTGTTCACTGTTTTGTAAACCTGTAGATTTTAAACGGATTTGTCTACTGTATGCATACTTACACTATATACAGTGCATTTGGAAAGTATTCAGACCCCCTGACTTTTTCCGCATTTTATTACATTACAGCCTTATTCTAAAATGGATTAAATAGTTTTTTCCCCTAATCTATCTACACACAATAGCCCATAATGACAAAGTGAAACCAGGTTTTTAGACATTTTTACACAGTTATTGAAAATAAAATACCTTATTTACGTAAGTATTCAGACCCTTTGCTATGAGACTCGAAATTGAGCTCAGGTGCATCCTGTTTCCATTGATCATCCTCGAGATGTTTCTACAACTTGATTGGAGTCCACCTGTGGTAAATTCCATTGGTTGGACATGACTTGGAAAGGCACACACCTGTCTATATAAGGTCCCACAGTTGACACTGCATGTCAGAGCTAAAACTAAGCCATGAGGTTGAAGGAATTGTCTGTAGCGCTCCGAGACAGAACTGTGTCGAGGCACAGATCTGGGGAAGGGTACCAAAGATTATCTGCAGCAGTGAAGGTCCCCAAGAACACAGTGGCCTACATCATTCTTAAACGGAAGAAGTTTGGAACCACCAAGACTCTTCCTAGAGCTGGCTTCCAGGCCAAACTGAGCAATCGGCAGAGAAGGGCCTTGGTCAGGGAGGTGACCAAGAACCTAATGGTCACTCTGACAGAGCTCCAGAGTTCCTCTGTGGAGATGGGAGAAAATTCCAGAAGGACAACCTTGGTAGAGTGGCCAGATGGAAGCCCCTCCTCAGTAATAGTGTAACGGCTTTCTTCCGTTGGTGAAGGAGAGGACCAAAATGCAGCGCGGCTAGTGTTCAACATGTTTAATAAACAAAGAGACGATAACGTGAACTCTATACAAAATACAAAATAACAAACGTGAAAACCGAGACAGTCCTATCTGATGCAGAACACAAAGACAGAAGACAACCACCCACAAACCCCAACACAAAACAAGCCACTTAAATATGATTCCCAATCAGAGACAACACAAAACACCTGCCTCTGATTCAGAACCATATTAGGCCAAACATAGAAACAGACAAACTAGACACACAACATAGAATGCCCACCCAGCTCACGTCCTGACCAACACTAAAACAAGTAAAACACACAAGAACTATAGTCAGAACGTGACAAATAGACACATTTGGAGTTTGCCTAAAGGCACCTAAAGGACTCTCAGACCATGAGAAACAAGATTCTCTGGTCTGATGAAATCAAGATTGAACTCTTTGGCCTGAATGCCAAGCGTCACATCTGGACGGTGAAGCGTGGTGGTGGCAGCATCATCTCTAAGCCTTGATTCATTCCCGGGCCAATTGTGCACCGTCCTACGGGACTCCCGGCCACGGCTGGTTGTGTCACAGCCTGGGAATGAACTCGAGTCTGTAGTAACGCCTCTAGCATTGCGATGCAGTGCCTTAGACCGCTGCGTTGCTCTGGAGGCCCCCCTTTCCACAGATTTGCAATGGGATTCAAGTCTGGGCTTTGGCTGGGCCACTCAAGGACTTTCACATTCTTGTTCTGAAGCCATTCCAGCATTGCTTTGGCTGTATGCTTGTGGTCATTGTCATGTTGTAACGTAAATCTTCGCACCAGTCTAAGGACGTTAGCACTCTGAAGCAAGGTGTCATCAAGGATTTGCCTGCATTTGGCTCCATTCATTGTTCCCTCTATCCTTACCAGTCTCCCAGTTCCCTCCGCTGAAAAGCATCCCCATAGCATGATGCTGCCACCACAATGTTTAACTTCAGGGATCAAATCAAATTGTACTTGTCACATGCGCCGAATACACCTTACTGTGAAATGCTTACTTACAAGTCCTTAACCAACAATGCAGTTCAAGAAATAGAGTTAAGAAAATATTTACAAAATAAACTAAAGTAAAAAAATAAAATAAAAAGTAAAATAGCCCTTACACAGCCTGGAGGTGTGTTGGGTCATTGAAAAACAAATGATACTGTAGTCCCACTAAGCGCAAACCAAATGGGATGACATATTACAGCAGAATTCTGTGGTAGCCATGCTGGTTAAGTGTGCCTTGAATTCTAAATAAATCACAGACTGTGTCACCTCCATGCTTCACGGTGGGAACCACACATGCGGAGATCATCCGTTCACCTACTCTGCATCTCACAAAGACACGGCGGTTGGAACCAAAAATCTCAAATTTGGACTCATCAGACCAAAGGACAGATTTCCACCTTCCATTACTTGTGTTTCTTGGCCCAAGCAAGTCTCTTATTATTATTGGTGTCCTTTAGTCGTGGTTTCTCTGCAGCAATTCAACCATAAAGGCCTGATTCACTCAGTCTCCTCTGAACAGTTGTTGTTGAGAGGTGTCTGTTACTTGAACTCTGTGAAGCATTTATTTGGGCTGCAATTTCTGAGGCTGGTAACTCTAATGAACTTAACCTCTGCAGCAGAGGTAACTCTGGGTCTTCCTTTCCTGTGGCGATCCTCATGAGAGCCAGTTTCATCATAGCGTTTGATGGTTTTTGCGACTGCACTTGAAGAAACTTTAAAGGTTCTTGAAATTTTACGGATTGACTGACCTTCATGTCTTAAAGTAATGATGGACTGTCGTTTCTCTTTGCTTATTTGAGCTGTTCTTACCATAATATGGACTTGGTCTTTTACCAAATAGGGCTATATTCTGTATACCATCCCTACCTTGTCACAACACAACTGATTGGCTCAAACGCATTAAGGAGGAAAGAAATTCCACAAATGAACTTTTAACAAGGCACACCTGTTAATTGAAATGCATTCCAGGTGACTACCTCATGAAGCTGGTTGAGAGAATGCCAAGAGTGTGCAAAACTTTCATCAAGGCAAAAGGTGGCTACATTGAAGAATCTCAAGTGTAAAATATATTTTGATTTGTTTAACACTTTTTTGGTCACTACATGATACCATATGTGTTATTTCATCATTTTCTACAATGTAGAAAATAGTAAAATAAAGAAAAACCCTTGAATGAGTGGGTGTGTCCAAACTTTTGACTGGTACTATATATATTTTTTTTTACCCAGTCGGATGAACACTCCAAACAGCCTGCCCGACCGCTTGGAGGCATCCGCATGGCCTCATTTTGTATCATATTCCAATAATAAAACTGGGGAGACAAAATGCAATTTCAGAATGTGGGGTCCCCAGTGAAAGTTGCACCCCTGGTTTTACACCTGTTCTATCTGGTGCATGTGGCTAATAAAATTTGAAAGTTGAAACTAGACAAACCAGTTTAAAATGTTTCGGGTTACCAAATGGTTAAGTTGGATTAGGTAATTCACACTGCTTTACTAAAATTGCATTTGCTAATAGAATACTGTTAAACATGCCATTTACGTAGCAGATGCTATTATACAAAGTGACAACAGCAAGTCCATACACGTGACCCCAGTGGGAATCGAACCCACATCCCTGGTGTTGCAAGTGCTACCAGTTGAGTGAGGCGCTTGGCGGTGCGGAGATACTCCAAGTTTTTGTGGTCGGTCCACACAATGAACGGATGTTCCGCCCCTTCGAGCCAGTGCCTCCATTCCTCCAATGCCATCTTCACCTCTCCCACGAACCCCCATTTTGGAGCGATCCATTAAAGTGTTACGGAGGAGGCAACTGGGGCTCCCGGGAAGGTGGAGTGACCGGTGGGGAGGTGCTGCTAGCTGCCGAGTTGCAGAGGGGTGGTGGGGTTACCTCCGTGGCAGGCTGCCCCCCAGACGACCCACAGAATTGCTCCAGCAGCATGTCCAGCACCCGGTCATGGAGCACAGCCAATGTTTGGACCCCCTCCATCAGCCCACGAAGCAATTCCTCGTGTCTACCAATGAAGGCTGCTTGGGAGGAGATGATGTTGCGCAGCTGGTCCGGTCTGCTGGTTCAGTCTTGGCCAGTTCGTACTATCAGGTTTGAAGGTAAGACCCAGATGCAGACCACATCGAATAAACAATAGTTTAGTATTCCAACAGGGGCAGGCAATAGACAGGTCAAGGCAGGCAGGGGTCAGTAAACCAGAGGTGGGGCAACGGTACCGGGCGGCAGGCAGGCTCAGGGTCAGGGAAAGGCAGAGTGGTCAGGCAGGCGGGCTCGGAGTCAGGACAGGCAAGGGTCAAAACCAGGAGGGCGAGAAAAGAGAGACTGGAGAAAACAGGAGCTGAGAGACAAAATGCTAGTTGACTTGAAAAACAAGACGAACTGGCAACAGACAAACAGAGAACACAGGTATAAATACACAGGGGATAATAGGGAAGATTGGCGACACCTGGAGGGGGTTGGAGACAATCACAAAGAAATGTGAAACAGATCAGGGTGTGACAATTTTGCAGTGTTTTGGTGATTCAATAAATGTAAATTTATGTAAACTTATATTTTGGATCAATTGTTAGGTGGTGAATGATGTCTCCAAACAAAACAAACACACAGTGAAAGGTTTTGAATTAGGCCGGCTGCGTTACATGTGTTACCAGTTTGGAGTTTTATACTAATAGTTTTGAAAATTCACCACATACATGGGAAAATAGCACCAAAGCTATTGAAAAAAAACTGTAAGAATGAAGTAAGGTGCATCTGTCTGTGACCAGGGTATTTTCTCTGTCTCTGTAGGGTAGTTGTGAAATCAGCAGACAGCTCTGATTCCGTGGGGGGCCTAAACAGGACACAAGATTTATGGCCTGGTTAAAATACCCCTGTGTGGAACTCAGGAAGGTGCCAGTCTGTGAGGTTCCCTCTCATTTACACACAGTCAGACACACAGGGACTCTGAGACAGAGGGAGAGGGAAAGACTGGACCAGTTACAGAGAGAGAGAGTTAGGATGAGGATAGGGATAGTAGATAAGAACATGAGGGGTGGAGACTGGAGAGTTAAGGAGAGGGTGAATGGGATGAAAGATAAACAAGGTGGGAGAATTAGTACGGTAGAGATATGGTAGAGGTTAAACAGAGACGGGGAAGTAGACATAAACGACAGAGGGAGGGAAAAGAGAGTGATGAGATAGAGATACAAGCGCTGAGAAATGAAGGAAAGGGGAGAGAAAAAGAGAGAGAGAACCAGCAGCACTCCCCTCCTCTTTATTTATACCTCCATCGACAGCAGGCTAAGATTTCTGGCACCAAAACAACGTCACGCTTGCTATTTCAGTCAGAGGTGCAACATTTCAGAGGGGGTTAAGGTGACAGGGCTGAGGCGTTGTGGGGCCCCTACAGCCCTACAACATGACATTTCACACTGTAGCTACCTCCCTTGGCCTTTTGTGTGTTAGAGAGAGGGCCCAATGCTATGTGTCTTGAGTTGCAGACAAAGTGGTAAACAGCCTTGGGGTTGTTCATGCAGTTTTATGAGGAGAGAACCTCAGACCATGACAACACATCAAACAATACTGAGACCCCCAAAAGTCTACACTCACACAATCCCAGTCCGTGTTAGCTTGCCTGGTAACAAGAGGGAGAGTGAGACACTATCCTAAAATAAACCCCCTATTATTATGGCCATAGGCCTTTATTTACTGAGATTTTACTAACATAAGTTTAAGGGAAATAATTATATCATATGTTAAAGTTTTGAAAGAGGGACAACGCTGTTACATCCAATGCCTGTTTGCCTGAGGCTGATGCTGCGCAGATGCTTGTACGTGTGTAAACATGAATATACACACACTCGCATTCAAACGCACACGTGCACACACGGACACATCTTTTGTTTTACTTTGTTTTTCTCTTTAGTTGATTTTACTGGTTGTTGTTGTTGGGGGGGGGGGGGGGGGTGGGGGGGGGGGGGGGGGGGGGGGGGGGGCGGTGATTGAGGGGCAGTGACCGGAGAACTGCGGGGGGATCTTGGAGGGTTGTTGGCCTGGCGGTTGAGATTTTGGGGTGGTGGCCGATAGGTCGCTGGTTCGGGTCCCTGTTTTGACTTGGTGAGAGTTCTGTCGACATACCCTTGGGTAGGGCGTTGACCCTGGTTGCTTCTGTGGGTCGCTCTGGGTGGGAGTCTGTTAGATTGACTGACTGTAATGTAAATGTTGAGCAGCTTCACTGCAGGTATGTGTAAAAAAAACTATTACAATCATTTACAGTACCAGTCAAAAGTTTGGACACACCTACTCATTACGGGGTTTTTCTTTATTTTTACTATTTTCCACATTTTAGAATAATAGTGAAGACATCAAAACTATGAATTAACACATGTGGTATCATGTAGTAACCAACAAAGTGTTAAAGAAATGTAAATATATTTTATATTTGAGATTCTTCAAAGTACCATTGCCTTGATGACAGCTTTGCACACTCTTGGTCAAATAGCCCTTACACAGCCAGTCCCAATAAGAACAAACCAGATGGGATGGCGCATTGCTGCAGAATGCTGTGGTAGCCATGCTGGTTAATTGTGCCTTGAATCCTAAATAAATCAGACTGTGTCACCCGCAAAGCACCCCCACACCATCACACCACCTCCTCCATGCTTCACAGTGGGAATCACACGTGGAGATCATCTGATCACCTACTCTGCATCTCACAAAGACACGGCAGTTGGAACCAAAAATCTCAAATTTGGACTCATCAGACCAAAGAACAGATTTCCACTGGTCTAATGTCCATTGCTCGTGTTTCTTGGCCCAAGCAAGTCTATTCTTCTTATTGGTGTTCTTTAGTAGTGTTTTCTGTGCACCAATTCGATCATAAAGGCCTGATTTACGCAGTCTCCTCTGAACAGTTGATGTTGAGATGTGCCTGTTACTTGAACTCTGTGAAGCATTTATTTGGGCTGCAATTTCTGAGGCTTGTAACTCTTATGAACTTATTCTCTACAGCAGAGGTAACTCTGGGTCTTCTTTTCCTGTGGCGGTCCTCATGAGAGCCAGTTTCATCATTGCGTTTGATGGTTTTTGCGACTGCACTTGAAGAAATTTTAAAGGTTTAAAGGTCACACCCTGATCCGTTTCACCTGTCTTTGTGCTTGTCTGCACCCCCCACCAGGTGTTTCCCATTTCCCATCATTATTCCCTGTGTATTTATACCTGTGTTTTCAGTCTGTTGCCAGTTTGTATTGTTCCATCAAGTCCTACTAGCGTGTTCCCGTGTTTCCTGTGCTCTAGTTGATGTTTTTCTTAGTCTTCCCAGTTCTGACCTGCCCGCCGTCCTGTACCTGCCTAACTCTGATTTGGATTACGGCCCTTTTCCTGCCTAGACTTACCTTTTGCTTGCCCCTTGAACTTTAATCAACTCTGAGACTCGTACTATCTGCATCTGGGTCTTAGTCTAAGCCGTGATAATTAGAATTGTTCTTGCCATAATATGGACTTGGTCTTTTACCAAATAGGGCTATCTTCTGTATACCCCCCTACCTTGTCACAACACAACTGATTGGCTCAAACGCATTAAGGAAAGAAATTCCACAAATGAACTTTACACAAGGCACAACTGTTAATTGAAATTCATTCCAGGTGACTACCTCATGAAGCTGGTTGAGAGAATGCCAACAGTGTGCAAAGCTGTCATCAAGGCAAAGGGTGGCTACCTTGAAGAATCTCAAATACAAAATATATTTTGATTTGTTTAACCCTTTTCTGCTTACTACATGATTCCATGTGTTATTTCATAGTGTTGACGTCTTCACTATCATTCTACATTGTAGAAAATAGTAAAAAATTAAGAAAAACCCAGGAATGAGTAGGCGTGTCCACACTTTGACTGGTACTGTATTTAAATATATTTCTGTTTTATTGAACCATATTCCGATACATTACTTTTTCAGTATGGGGTAAGCATGGTAGTGAATCTCTGTAGTGTTGGTACATGAAATTAGCTTCACCCCGTCACCCCCAACCAACTAAATAAGTCATCAAACAAGACTTCTACAGATAGACGGACTCAGTTGATTAAAGCACTGTCGTGTTTATTTATTATCAAGAGAGAAAAAAGGACAGCAGAAGCATTACATAGTCATAACTGTATGTCTTACTATGGTTACTTGAACATTTTCAAATTTGTTATTTTGATAATATGACACAGTAAAACACACTATAGACAGTTAGCATGTTGCTGCTGTGGTGACAGGACACGGCCAACTCGCTTTTAAAAACAAGCCAACAAGCCACACACACACACACACACACACACACACACACACACACACACACACACACACACACACACACACACACACACACACACACACACACACACACACACACACACACACACACACACACACACACACACACACAAGTAAGGGGGCCATGCTGTATCGCAATATACACAGCCATCCAAAAATCATCAATAAAAAGAAAGAGAAAATGAAAGAATAGAAGGGAAGTAAAAGAGAGTGAAAGAAACAAAAAGTAAAGAAGTTTGGCACAGGAGAAAGGAAGGCCACTAACACTGGAGACTGAATAGGAGTCAACCATTTTGTTTCTTATATGTGTAAGTCATTCTAAGTAATCTCATAGAAAATCTCTTAAAGCACTTTTTTCAAGATGGATCGAAAGAACAGTCTTTAATATTTCAAGAAAGGGCAGACTATATCATCCGAGTCCTGTGGGGTTGAATTGGGGGAGGCGGGGTCAAAAGGGGGTCGGGGAACGTGTCTCTCACATGATGACAGTCTCGGTGTGGAGCAAATAGGAGCAGAAAGATTGCTGCTTTAGTGCGGGGCTTGGGGTTCTTGCTATGGGGCTAGGGGTGTGTGCCAAGGGGCTTGGGGCGCGGGACATTGGACCGGAGGGGGCAGAGATCAAGGCAGTGGGAGCACAGCTAGCCCACCTGGATGGAGGGCGTTGATTGGCTGGGCGGGCAGGACGAGAGAAGTTCAGTGACGGGGTTGCTGGGGACAACTCGGCTGGGCTCACCTGGAGAGAGACGATAAGAGTGGGTCAGATCAAGACTGTGTGTGTGTGTGTGTGTGTGTGTGTGTGTGTGTGTGTGTGTGTGTGTGTGTGTGTGTGTGTGTGTGTGTGTGTGTGTGTGTGTGTGTGTGTGTGTTTGCTATGCCTATCTCACCTTCTGTGTGTCCTTTCTGTAAGCAGACTTTGTGGCTCGGGGGCTGGAGTTGTACTCGTGCTCGATGTCCAGCATATCCAGTAGCTCAATGAGTCCATCAGCCTTATTCTGACCTGCAACTGGCCCTCCCCTCTGAATCCTCTGAGCTCCAACATGGGACCCACTCAAGTTCCTGTAGTCCAGTATGGGCTCCCTAGGCTGGTATGCAGGCCTCCTGGCCCTCTCCCCCTGGACCAGACCAATGTCTGTCTCTCTGTCTGCCCCTCCGAGGGCCCTTGCTTTGGCCTCGGCCCTCCTCTGACGCCCTGCCTGGGATCCTTTAGGGTGAGCATAGCTACCCATTGAGGTGCCTCTACCCTCACCAAGCTGGCTCTCTCTCCTATAGTCTCTCACTGCCCCACCAGATCCTCGTTCTTTGCTGGGGTCCATTGCCACTGTAAGCATGATGGAATCCGCCTGGCATTTCTGGACAGGCAAGTGCCCAGGCGCCCTGCTGCCGCCCAGCTCTTTACGCTGACAGACGGGGGTGGGGCACTTGTTCTCGATAGGCACCTGGTTGGTCACCACACCGGTGTTGGTGAGGGTTTTCCCCTCGTTCTTCTGGAGCATGGCCCCAAACTTCCTGAGGACCGAGGGGCTACAACACTTCTTGTCCACAAGGACCCCGGGGGGGTGGGACTTTCTGTCAAGGGCTGGGGAAGTCTCGGATGAGGCAACCTGGGAGGTGGAGCGGGGGGGTACGGGAGGGACTTCTCTCTGTCTAAGAGGGGGCTTGTTAAGGTCCCTGCAGGGGGAACTCTTTCTGTGTGACACTCTGTTCTTCCTGTTCTCAGCCTCCTCGTCTGCAAACCGCACCTGACCAATCCTAAAACAGATTAACAAGCAAATAACTCAATGAGTAAAATAACTAAAATACAAAATCTTATAGGTGGATTTTACTCTCTTCTCAAAATGATCTTGTCATCTCAGTATCAGTGAGGTCTGTGGAAGTCCTTCTTACCTCTCATTCTCAACAGGCCTCTTCATCGCATCCCGGTGCAGAGACTGATCCTGGCTCCCTTTAGTGATCTCCTTCAGATGCTGAGAGAGAAGTGGGACAAGGGTTACCTGGGAGGGAAAATAATCAGTGATGTAGAATAGTGCAACTAGCAAAGATACAGTATATCAAATTCAGCTATACAGCCACACTGGCATGGCTTATGCAATTTCCAGTGGAGTATTGAGACGTGCCAGTTATATGTAATCTATTTAAATGTTTATTACTGAAAACAACCCTGCTTAGGCCTGCCCCTCAAATGTTTGAAGACTTGAAGTGAACAATATAGGTATAATAAATATGGTGGTGGGCCCATCTAGTCTTCCAATGAGCTAAGTGGAGTTTGTACCATATTGCTTCCACCTATCAGATTTTTTTAAATCTGCAAACACCAATGGGGTGATCCATAGGGTAAAGGTTATTTTTTGGACGGGGCTGCCTATCAACTTTAATCCTTAGTTACTGTAGCTACTCACATTATTGAGAGCTGAGTTGGTCTTCCAGGTCTTTCCGTGACCATGTCCAAGATAATCCTGCAACAAGTCTTCAAGTTCCACCGCACCGTTGCAATTTGGATAACCACCAATCTGATGGTTGACAGGTTCGCCGTAACCGTTGGGGCCGTGACTACAACCGTTGCTACAGTGATTTGGCACAACAACAGCTCTTGGTTGGTCCTTGGTTCTGTTGCTATGGCTGCCAGGCAGGTCACAGAAGCCATTGCCATGGTGCATCCTATCATTTTTGCCGTTGTCCATGGTGACATCATTTCCCCCTCTACGAGCCTGCACCTCATTGTAAAGCTGAAATATGAGCATAAACATGATAATGATCAAAAACCTACTTTCACAACGTGAACACAAGTTGGAATAGTTGTATTCCCCAATTAGACTAATTATTTACACTTACAACTTAGGCGTGTTCCTAAACCTAAATGTACATACAGATACAAGACAATATGTACACAAAACAAGTCTGCACCTACGACAATGTCAACCTTGCTTACGCAATCCATATAACCATCCCAAAATAGCTACACAACCCAACTATTTTTATAATCCACACATTTGTTATGTCAGTTGGAGTGAGTGTGTGCTTGCTTCGCTATTTTAAGCTTTAACACATTCACCACTATCATCTTTCACAGTGTTCTGACTGTCTGTCAGCACATCACAGTTTAATTAGCTTGTTAACATCTGTCTGTATCATTACTCCAGAGGGGACATGGGGTCTCAAGAAGGGGCGTGGTTCCAACAGTTTATCATAACACACACACACACAACCAGTTAAACACTCTTCAGAGAAGACGAGAAAAGCACTATCTCAAAGTGAAAATGTTCACACTACTGATACCCCATTTCAGGTAATGTTACTCTACCTAGGACCTTGTTTGACTGTGTCAGAACTGTGCTTGAGCATGTTGGACCATGTTTGGACTATCCCATGTATTTGGATGATGTTTTACTTTATTTTAGACCTTGATGGAACACATCTGACCATGGTTGACCACTCACCTCCTCTATCTTCCTCTGCATGTCCTGCAGCTGGTCCTCCCATTCCTGCATCTCTGAGTCGAAGCTGTCCAGAAGCTCCACCTTCTCTGTTCCCCAGCCCCGCCCAGCCTGCTCCAGACCGCGCTGCAGTTCGGTGGCCGCCATTTTGGGCCGCTTCCTGCAGAAACTCTTTACTTCCTGTCACAACTTTCTTTTCTTCCACCACAACTTCTTCTTCCTTCTTCTGTTTCAACTTCCTAACTTCCTTTCGTTTTCAACTTCCTAGCTTTTTGTCTTTCTGTCTTGAAGGGGTCACCAAGGTGTGGAAATGTTGGCGGAACACTGCAAAGGAAGAGAGGATGGGGATGATTATTGTGGACGATAAGACATGGGAGACCTAGAGGACATTAGTCAATCAGTAAACAAATGGACTCAAAGGGTCTACTCCCCCATGGACATTCTCCCTGCTACTCCCCCATGGACATTCTCCCTGCTACACCCCCACCCTCAACTCTCACCTGCTACTCCCCCATGGACATTCTCCCTGCTACACCCCCACCCTCAACTCTCACTTGCTACTCCCCCATGGACATTCTCCCTGCTACACCCCCACCCTCAACTCTCACCTGCTACTCCCCCATGGACATCCTCCCTGCTACACCCCCACCATCAACTCTCACCTGCTACTCCCCATGGACATTCTCCCTGCTACACCCCCACCCTCAACTCTCACCTGCTACTCCCCCATGGACATTCTCCCTGCTACACCCCCCCACCCTCAACTCTCACTTACCTTACCTGCTACTCCCCCATGGACATTCTTTCTCCTGCTGCCCCCCCCCCCCCCCCCCCCCCCCCCCCAACATACTTTACTCTACCCCCACCCCAATGACATTGATCACTGTTGCAGTTGTAAATATGTACTTTTCTATTTTTATTTAACTCAATGTTAATGCTGCTGCTCCCCCTATGGTCATTCCACCTCACTCCCTCCACAGTCTATACTCTGCCTCCACCCCAACGGTCATTTCTTTTTTCATCACTGCCACAATTGTTATTATCTATATAGTGCTATTTATATTTATATTGTTTTTTTTGCTGTTTTAATTATTTTATTTCACTAGTCCTGCATGTTGGAGCTCGAAACCTAAGATTTGTACTGTACCCTGCAATCACACCTGAAACCCTGTACATATGACCTTTACACAATCTGAATCTAATCTGAATAAATACACATTTTGTGGATTTCGTGGAAAGATTCAAAGCATTTTGGGCAAGCCCTCTGTATTTCCAGCCATATTTCATAGTCATTTAAGATACCTATGTGACACATGCCAATGAATGCCTGGTGTAGTGTGCCAACCTCACTATTTGGCTGTTGGTCACTATCCTCTCTGCTCCAACCCTTCACTCTGTCCTTCCCAATTTTCTATAATGGAACTTTGGAAACTTTCCAATCTGCAGGCATGACCCGTTTTAATGAGCACATATTCCCCATTTTTCAAAAGCGGGGTGTCGAATAAAACAACTATTCAACACGTACAGGTTACCCGCAGGACGCCTTTCTTCTACGCCTTCAGTTACACTTTGCGAACAATGTAAATGTGTGCCCTCCGTGTCACCGCTCAACGAAAAGATCATTTCGCACTCGGCTGCAAGCTGCATGGCCAACTCACCTCTAGAGAATTGGCCATAATGCTGCATAGTGGCGCGTATTGGCTTGGTTTAAACGGTTTTCCGTAGGCCTATCGCTGCATTGATTTATTACAGTACATCATGTAATTTTAGAAGGCCGATGGTTTGCTTTCACCGAATGTTATATATTATGTGCTTTTACCACCTCGAAATGACCCGAACACCAACCAGTCCTCTTGTGATGTAAGAGTACGGATATGTTAATAATACAAACCTGTAACTATGCATCGAGAACGCGGAGAGAGAAAGAGCGAGAGAGAGAATAAATACGATACAAACCTGTAACTATGCATCGAGAACGCGGAGAGAGAAAGAGCGAGAGAGAGAATAAATACGATACAAACCTGTAACTATGCATCGAGAACGTGGAGAGAGAAAGAGCGAGAGAGAGAATAAATACGCATGGCGTGTGTTTTGAATATTAATAGGCCTATAACAAATAAATTCCCACATGACCAAATGTAGCCTATTTGGTGGTTCGTATAAAAAAGCACCAAAGGGGAGGCACAGGTTGATCAAATGTGACCCAGTACATCAAGCCCACAGTGGAGCTGCAATGTTATATTTTACTACTTGTACTTATTGAGTGCTTTATCCAATGATTATGTCCAATTATTGTTAGAAACCCAAGTTGTAGAGATGCGTAAAACAAAACTGAATGGAAATCTCCATATCCATAAAATACATTTAAATATTAACTTCTTCATGTGGCCTTACCTAGATGTTCAATAATCTCCTTGACGATTTTATTGTTAATAGGTGACGATATATCGCAGTGGCAGATAACTAATCCTGATTTCAGTCTAGCCAAGGTATTCACCGTGAATCTCTTGAGATCCTCTGTTTGCCCGGTTGCGGCTGCGCTTCCACCGCTCGAGAGTCAGTCCCCTTGTCGCGAAATCCTCGCTTTTGTGCCTCTGTTCTATTACGTAAAGTCCCGCGGATTGGATTTTAAAGGAGCCCTCTCTTGTCAAGCTTGGGCAGGGTTATGTCCAGAGCAGGTACCTTTTATCAGGGTAAACAACTTATGTTCCAGCGGGGGACCCAGACTTTATAGTGCACCTCGTATTTACGTCGCATCACTGGAGCCAAGATCAAGTATCTTAATGTCAAATTTATTCCAGCATTTGAGGTCTCGATGGGACGACTGTCGTCACCCGCATCCTGTCTATAATTAAAAAGCAATGTAGAGAGGGAAACTGTTTGCATAGCTATTTCAGCTGCCGAGCTCTGAGCCAATAGGCACACCTGTTGCTACTCCGCTTTGGGGTGCTTGGCAGATTTCGTTTTGTGACTCCAAACTACTCTTATTTGTTTACAATTTTGATTGCCAAAATGTAGCCTATATGTGACACCTGCGCTAACATTATTTTAATGAGTTTTTTTTCGAAAAACTTGATATCTGGCGCGTTGGCGGGTACTTTACTCCAATTTCACTACTATTTTACAGTTTATTTATTTTGACATTGCCATTGCTGTTGATGAAGGTTGCACAATATCATCGCGTGCGTCATGCGATCCTCATTAGGTTCTGACCCAAATAGTTCACTGACATGATGGACACTTGTCGACATAAACAGTGTGTTGCAAAAGGCATCTGATAGCTCAAAACCAAAATATATTTGGTGTGGATAGGAATGTGGGAATCCTCAGACTATGAGCCAATTTAGGCTTGATCCGAAAATGTGGCTTGAGGCGCCGTATGGATGGTGTGATGCAGTTGCGAAGCCTACAGAGCCACGCCATGCATCTCTCAAATGTTGTAACAATATAGAGGGCTCCATATAGCTCCGCATTGAAGCGCAAGAAGTATGAATGCCCTGACTTCTGCAGAGTCCGTATCAAATAGGTCCTCGGGTGCACTTTTTGTTTTTTGCCCTAACACGTCACAGCTGATTCAAATAATTAACTATCAATCAAGCTTTGATCATTTGAATCAGCTATGTAGTGTTAGGACAAAAATCGTGCACCCTTTGGAGTCCCGAGGACTGAGTTTGGGAAACGCGGAGTTAAGGGCAAACATTCTTCGTTTGCATTGTCGCTGTCCACGCTGTACAGGTGCTGAATCGGAATTCTGATTGTCTTTGACCATGGTTCCGAATCACCACTATTTACCTGTTTGTTTAAAATCTGATCTTTTACACTTTTGTAAGCAATGAGGAGGAAACTCCACCTTTCCTATCAGATTGTAGGTCTACATTTCTTATATACTACCACATGATGGTGGCCTACCTATAGGCTACAACATTTCTTTGCAGGTAGGGACTATGGCTATAGGATTTGATTTTGGAATTGGGCAAAACGGGTGTTATGCTAACTCACCTTTTCTTGGGGGTGATGAAGGAAGTGGTGGGTGTTGGGAAAAGTAGTCTCCAGTGTTGAACCTAAGCATATATCCTGTTATGTGACTGTGACTTGTGCTTGAAGAGGGAGGCTCCTGTACGTTCGGTGACCTTGGCAACAAATGTTTAAAAAAATAATAGAAACAAACAAACAAAGGATGTGGCTATGCTATTGAGGGAGGCGGGATCACAGGACGAAGAAAAGGGTAAACAGAAAGACAAGTTTAAAGATGGTGGCATAGGAGTGGGAGGAGAATAAGACTAGAATGAGGATGAGTAAAATGATGGGCTGAAACATCTGGGCAGAGGATGAACAGAACATGAGTGTCAACGGAGGAGAAACGAGAAGGAAAATAGGGTCAGAGAAAGAAGGAGAATAAAGTCAGAAAAATATTCAATGGTGACGGACGAGTGAAGAGACTATGCTGATACAGCCAAACAGGCATGGCAAAGTCTACATCTCTTTAATTAAGAAACACACAAAAACACATGCGCACACACACACACGCACGCACACGCACACACACACACACACACGCACGCACGCACGCACGCACGCACGCACGCACGCACGCACGCACGCACGCACGCACGCACGCACACACACACACACACACACACACACACACACACACACACACACACTTACCGACAGTGGCTCCTCCTCCCTGTCCTCAGGCTTGGGCACCTCCAGTCTGTCTATGAAGCCCTGTAGCTCCTTCCTGAAGGCCTTCATCTGGGCATTGATCCTGTACAGCAGCTCATGCTCCCTGATCCTCCCGCCCTCCTCCTCCTCCTCCTCACCCCGCCCATACAGGTCGCTGTTGGAAACGTACACCCGTGCCTCTGCGATGATAGTTGCTGTGTCGGCGATGAGCCGGTCGATGGTCCTGCCAAGACGCTCCGCCTCCACTCGAATGTCAATCATCTGCTGGCGATCCCGTAAGTTGCGGGGCAGGAAGCGGGTGGCGGTCTCAGGGGGTGGGGTATAGAGACCCCGGGTAGGTGTGAGGCAGCGGGTTTGGTTCCGCACCTCGTCCGAGTCACTCTCCCCGCCCACTGGGCCCTCGCGTTTGCGGTGCGGGGGCAGGAGGCGAGAGGAGGAGGAGTCATCATCGCTTTCACGGCGCCCACTTGGTCCGGTCCCTCCTGCGTCACTCTCTGCATCACTGTCCCGAGGGCTGATGCCCCCCCTTAGGGCCAGGTGGGAGGCCAGGTCGTAGCGCTGCATGTTGGAGAGCAGAACACGCTTCTCATACTGCAGCTGCATCACCTGGGAGAGAGAATAGGACTGGCTGAATGAGGCATGATATGTTTATGACGTTTGATCTTTGTTTTCATCTTTGATTCCAGCGATATCTTTTTGTTTACCATATTGCCTGTACAGCCATTTTGACTTTCAATATATGTTAAAGGTTACGGAAATAAACCAGAAAACAAATGTGGAAGACCGACTCACCTTCCCACTGAGATCATTAATCTGTAGCCGGGCCGTCTTCAGTTCCTCCTGCAGTGCCTCTGCCTTCTCCGAACCTACTCCTCCTGCCGCCCCTCCTCCATGCCTTGCCCCTCCCTCGTGGGTCCCGGCCTTAAACCTGAGCTTGTTGAGTTCTCCCGTCACTCTCTTGTTGTGATCCTCAGCGTCGGCCAGGTTCCTCCTCAGGAGCTCTGCCTCGTCCTCCACCAGCTGTAGCTGCTGCCTCAGCTCGGTCATAGCCTCCCCATGGCCCCGGCCCGCCCCCATCCCGCCCACAGCCCCCCCACCGGACCCGCTTTCTCCCTCCCCTTCACCCCTGAGGTCGTCCAGCTCCGCCCTCAGACCCCGGTTCTCCACCTGGAAACACATGACATGAAGACGGTTATGTTATGAATCACTATCTTCCTCTCTCTGTCGGCACCTTCTGAACAGAACAGGCAGAAATGCTTGGAACAGTTGTGTTCCCATGTGCAAACTTATTTCCTGGTCTCTTTCATGTCATAACCTACATTAAACACTCTGCATCACATCCTGTGTCTCTCACCTCCAGCTCCACGATCTTCCTCCCCAGGATGTTAGCCTCCTCCTCCACCAGGCGCAGACGCAGCTTCAGCTCGGACTCACGGGTGGTGGGGGGTCCCCAGGCCTCACCCTTGGGGTGGGGGCTGTCCAGGTCCCCGTAGAAGGAGCGGTACTTCTGTAGCTCCGTCTCCAGCCGGTCCTTCTCCTTGTCGATCTTAGCTGTCTTCTTCCTCAACAACACAGCCTCTTCCTTGATGAAGGCCAGCTGGCACTTGAGATCATCGTTGTCATCCTGAGAGAAGGGGAATTGGAAGGAAGATAATGCAGTTCTGATGTACAGGAGACACAACTCTCGCTCGTGTTTGGAAAAAAAAGTTGTATTGTTTTATAAAAGCATTTCATGGTGATCCCTCACCTCTGTTGGGGTCTGGGCAGACTTCTTGTCTGACTTTTGGACCTCCTTGCTTCCTCTTCTCTTCTGAGACTGTTGGGAATTGAATAACGAGTATTACAGCAAAATATGTGCTGTATAGATTGTATAATGTATTGTGGGTGAGTGTTCTTACCTCCTTGACTTTGTCCAGCTCATTCTGAAGGGCCTGTTTGGTCACCTCCACCTCGATGAGTTTCTGCCTCAGTTTCTCGTTTTCGTCCTCTGTCTTTGTGCGTTTCTCCTCCACATTCTCCAGCTCATGGTGCAGTCTCACAGACACATCCTTCGCTACCTGCATTAAACAGAATCAGGGACATTGATTTAAGTTGATTGAATTAATTATGGAGGTGAATGGACAGTGCATTAAGCAACTAATAAAATTTGTTTCAACATCAAGCCTACCGACACACACACACACACACACACACACACACACACACACACACACACACACACACACACACACACACACACACACACACACACACACACACACACACACACACACACACACACACACACACACACACACACACTACACTCTCTCCCTACCTTCAGGTCCTGCTCCAGGCTCCTCAGTAGTTCCTCGTCAATCTCTCCTGTCTGGGCATAGCGCAGCTTCTTCCTCTCAGCCTTCCTCAGCCGGTACTGGAGGATCCGGCAGTTTTTATTGGCTCGCTCCAGCTCGCGCCTCATTTCCTGCAGCTGGCACGTGTCCTCCTCGTAGAAGGTGTCACGCATCTCGTCCATCTCCGTCCTCATCTCCTCGATCTCCATCTGGAACATCAATATGAGTGATCAGCCAATCAGGCACTGGTAGCCAACAGGGGGCGTGGGCTCACGCTTCAGCATTATTGGTGTTGTTGGAGTGTTTAGGTCCTCTGAAGATGATGTAATTGAATAGGGACAAGCTAATCTGAACCGATCAATAGGGTCTTATTCATTTTTATGTCAATCAATGAATAGAAGTAGGCTAAACACAGGATGGTGCCATTCATTGTTCTGAATAGGGAAGAGGGGTTTGCCTTGTAGCTATAGGGCTACCTAAATCATTTAGCTTTCGCAAGCATCAATAACAAACCAAGGGAACTAGGCACATTTCTACACCAGTTCTTTGCAAATGTTACAGAAAGAATAACAACTGTTCACTTAGCCTACCCAGTGGGCAAAAAAATATGCTTGTTCATTGTATCAACATACAGTTTTCCAGTATATCCCTAATAATAAACCTCGGGGAATATGCATAGAATATTAATAATATCTCAGTTGCAGTGTTATCATCAAACACGAAATAAGCCTACCTTTTCACTTATGCTAATATATATATATATATATATATATATACGATTACATTGGAATATATGAGCATATGTTAGTAATGCCAAACTTTGGGGAATAGGCCTAAATTAAATCTTATCAAACAAAAAGTGGCCTACCAGTTCAGTTACTGGATCTGCAAAAACATTGTGTTTGTATACATTGAATATTATTGAATGCCAGTGATGCCAAACCTTTAGATCTTCATTCTCATCCACCAGTCTCTCCAGTTCGTCCTCAAGGCCCTCGTCTTGCTGTGTCACGAACTCCGCCTCTATGGTCCCTATAGACGGCGCCGGCACGGCCTCCGCGCTGTCAGCCGTGTGCATCTTGCTGATGCTTCTCTTCAGTTTCTTATGTAGGTGGAAGTGCAGAGTTCAGTCTGCAAGCAATCCTCGCTCCACAGACTAAGGCCCGGCCCGCAGCCCACGTATTCCCCGCTTCTGTACCTGCAGTAGCCCGCTGAAGCTTTCACCGAATCCCCTCCCGGCTTCTTCGTTTTCCCTTTCACTAAACACGCGGTGCTGGAGCCGGTATGACCCAATATGTTGGGAAGACAGGCCTTTGAGGCAGGGATACCTCTAACGACGAACTACGGGTTTGAGAATCTGGTGAAATATCTCCTCTGTATCTTCTTCTCTGCTAGCATCCGCCCTGTTGGCATTGACAGTATCCGTTTCAGCACCATCTGGGTAAACAGCTGCAACGTCGCATCTCTCGATCTCCTTCTCGACAGCGGTCCTAAGCCCCTCGTTTACTACCTTATTCCTCGATCCTCCTTTTGAAACTATATTTTTGGATATGCTGGAGGATTTTGGGGCTGATTTTGAGGTGCATTCCCGGATTCTGGCCGGAGAGGGAGCCCGATGCTGCCTCCTCCCTGTGCTATTGTCTGCTGCTGCCGCTGGAAAATCCGCAGCGCCGCTTGCGGCAGTCGTGACATCCACCAGCCTTGACTTTTCCACTCGCCCATCTCAAAGTGACTGCAAAGTATGATTGTTAGTTATGGCAATAATAAAAACCTAATATAAGTCTTGATATATTAGGTCTATCCGGTTGATAAAAGTTGCAATTAAATATGATGGTCAACCAGTTCCAACATTCCAACATTTAAATGGAAATTCTGGCTGAAATGCACAACATATCGTAGCCTTTGCTGCAAAAGAGACATGACGTCTGCAGAGTGACATTGAAATAATATTGACTTTGAAAAAGACCCGAAGCCAATAGGCTTCTGTTTATTGGCAAATGGGAATCTAACTTAGGCTATACAAGGCTAGGCTACTATTCAGTATGTATAGCCTAGTGATTCAGTATGTATAGCCTAGTGATAGGCTACAAGTGATACAATTAAACGTATACATGCACAGTTTATATATAGTGAGTTTTGTACTGTTCTGTAACTTTTGTTCAATAAAAATGGCTCATAGCCTAACATTAGTTAATATATTAGGCTACAGATGGTCAACAAACGCACTGTCAAATATTTTCATGCATTCATCTGTGCAATTTCCGATCGAAACGTGTTATTTTAATGAGGCTTCTTACCGCGAGAGAAAGTGCAGGTTCAGCCCAGTGCTAAAAGGCTAGAGAGATGCTGTCACAACAGGCACTGCAGGGGCACGACTAGCTACACAGTATTCATGACGTGGTGATGTCAACGTCAAACCAGGAAACAAACAATGTAATATCTTTCTCCAGGCCAATGTAAACAACCCATTGTAGCCTTTTTACTGTCTACATCAACACTAGCTGAAAACATGCACACAATGAATAGGCTAGAGTTTTTGTTTTGCTTTCAAATGTATTCTACTTATTTTCCCAACCGCTAGAAGGTATCTCCAGTAGGCCTAGATAGTAGTTCAAGAACTCAGTAACCCATATTGTGCATGCAATGATTTGTTGTGGCCATCGGAGGGTAGTCTCCACCCACCTATCAGTCCCTTCATAAAGGGATCATCTGTGCGTGCAGACAGGTTTCCGCCAAGGATACACTGACTGTATGAATGAACTTAGTTACAATAAGGTGTTGTTATAAGTGGTAATGAGATGAGTGACAGACAGACAGACAGACAGACAGACAGACAGACAGACAGTTTGAATCTGGGGTTGTATGAGAGTATCACAGCATGGATGGTGTGTGTGTAAAGCTTACACAAGTGTGAGTTTGGATGTAGCTAGAACTCCCCCCTCAACACTGATACAGGGTCAGATCTTTTGTTTATCCCCCTAATGGTTAAGGCTAAGATTGGGTAGGTAATCTGATCCTAGATCTGTGGTTAGGAGGTAGTGTGAGTTCAGAGCAGTGCTAAGAGCACAAGTGCAGTACAGGTTATGGTGACCTGTGTTAAGTGACCCTGATGGAAGGCCTACTGCAATCCTCTTAGAGCGCTGTAGATCCCTCTTCTTCCCATAGGAGGAAGGGTGATAGTGGAGGGGGAACAGAAAAAAGGTGTTGAAGAAAGAGAGGCAGATGAGGAGGAAGGCGGTGACAGCATTAGAAGTGGGGCTGGAAATTGAGTCAGCACTGATGTCACTAGAGGTCTTGTGAAAATCCTCTCCGTGTATCTGTTAACATATGGCACAGAAGCTGATTAGTATGTGTATGTGTTGCATATGTGCAGTTTTGTGTGTGTGTTAACATGTGTGAATGTTGCATATGTGTCTATGCATTGTGTGTAAGAGACAGTGTGTGAACTCTCTGTGTGTATATAGTATATGCATACCGTTATTTCTTAATTCCATTCTTTTACTTTTAGAATTGTGTGTATTGTTGTGAATTGTTAGATACTACTGGACTGTAGGAACACAAGCAATTCACTACACACTGAGCTAGGAACACAAGCAATTCACTACACACTGAACTAGGAACACAAGCAATTCACTACACATTGAGCTAGGAACACAAGCAATTCACTACACACGCAATGACATCTGCTAAATATGTGTAAGTGACCAATACAATTTGATTTGATGTATGTACATATGTTTGAGTGTCAACGACCCAAAGGAAGATTACAGAAGGCTCCTCTTTTCCACAGTGACCTGAATTCCTGGGTTAACTCGCTTTGTGACGTAGGCATAAGCTCTTTTACAGCTAAAGCCAATTTACCCCCCCTCAGATTAGGGCAGAGCTGTCTGGCCAAGCCCCAGAGACACAGGCCTCTCTCTTTCTCTCTCTCTCTCTCTCTCTCTCTCTCTCTCTCTCTCTCTCTCTCTCTCTCTCTCTCTCTCTCTCTCTCTCTCTCTCTCTACCTCTGTAATTCATAGGAATTTGCTTGACCCAGGGGACAGAGTGAGAGGAGGGTAGGGTGGGCCGGGAGAGGAGAGGTGGAGGAATCCTGCTCATCAGAGCCAGAGATGTACAGACCTTTGGAAACTTTGAGAATGAGAATTCTAAAGGCTTCTGGGTGGAGGGGAGGATGAAGAGCGGGTTTCTGAGATGGGGTAGACCCGTGGAGGCTCCTCAGAGGAGGAAGGGGAGGACCATCCTTCTCAGTGAATTTCATAAAAATAGAACCAGTGAAACAATTAAAAAGTTATCCTTTTTAGATAAACCTATACTAAATATATTCTCGTCACCAAATAATTGATTAAAACACACTGTTTTGCAATGAAGGTCTACAGTAGCCTCAGCAGCTCTCTGTAGGGTAGCACCATGGTGTAGCCGAAGGACAGTTAGCTTCTGTCCTCCTCTGGGTACATTAACTTCAATACAAAACCTAAGAGGCCCATGGTGCTCACCTCCTTCCATAGACTTTAACAGTAATTATGACAACTTCCCGGAGGACGTCCTCCAACATATCAGAGCTCTTGGTGAATGAACTGACATGTTGTCCACCCAATCAAAGGATCAGAGAATGAATTTAGTACTGAAAGCATAAGCTACAGCTAGCTAGCACTGCAGAGCATAAAATATGGTATGTAGTTGAACAGTTTTGAACAAATTAATTTCTACCAAAATAAAAGAGAACAAAGAGAGAGCGAGAGAGAGCTAGCTATATTTCGTAGAATATATTTTTTTAACTTTCATTTTCACTTCCTTAGCTAGCATTGAATGCAGCTAGCTAGTTTAGCCTACACAAACGCCCAGCTCAAACAGAGAGGGATGCTATGTATGGCTATCCAACACTGGAACTCTTCCAAGTCAAGGTAAGCTTTTGGTTTTATTAAGTTATTGCCACCAAGGCCCGCTGGTGGAACTGCTAAACTGCTTGCTGCAGACTGTACATGTACTGCATGATTGTAGCGGGTTTACTAACGCTCTAGTTCTTGTAGCTATGTTGACTATGAAGTGACAACGATGTAGGCTGTGTGCGGTTAGCGGTCATGATATGAAGGTTTGAAGGTGATATGAAGGTCCAATAGAAACTCTTGTTTGCAACTGTTGGACTAATGATTACACTCTAGATCAGCAAGACGCAGGCAAGAGTGTGCAAGGTGGAATGTGTCACTGTCTGCCATCTTGATTATTCAAAATTCTCTCTACCTGTGCACCTACGTTGTAAACTTTACTTCATAGGCTAGGTTGTAGCAACCTCATGATGGGTACAGGGGAAATTCAAGAATCACATAGTAGCCTATGCCTATCGATGTTACATCACCTGGGGCAAACTACCTGCCCTCCATGACACCTACAGCACACAATGTCACAGGAAGGCCAAAAAGATCATCAAGGACAACAACCACCCGAGCCACTGCCTGTTCACCCCGCTATCATCCAGAAGGCGAGGTCAGTACAGGCGGATCAAAGCTGGGACCGAGAGACTGAAAAACAGCTTCTATCTCAAGGCCATCAGACTGTTAAACGGCAATCAATAACTCAGAGAGGCTGCTGCCTACATTGAGACCCAATCACTAGCCACTTTAAACAATGCCACTTTAAATAATGCCTCTTTAATAATGTTTACATATCTTACATTACTCATATCACTTGTATATACTGTATTTTATACCATCTATTGCACCTTGCCTGTGCCGCTTGGCCATCGCTCATCCATATACTTATATGTACATATTCTCATTCACCCCTTTAGATTTGTGTGTATTTGGTAGTTGTTGGGGAATTATTAATTTACTTGTTAGATATTACTGCACTGTTGGAACTAGAAGAACAAGCATTGTGCTACACTTGCATTAACATCTGCTAACCAACCATGTGTATGTGACCAATAAAATTTGATTTTGAGCTGGGTGAATGGAATATGAATGACAGTCATCCAATATACTGTAATAGAGATAAGGCCATGTTCATTAAAAAAATGATCATCCTCCCTCATCTTAAACAGTGCCGACCCCAGGCGTAGGGTTAGGAAAGAGGATATTGACGATTTAGGGTTTAGTTTTGAAATTAGGTTTCAGTATTGGTTTGATCAGATATTTGTTTTTTTGTCTTAAATAAAAGACAAAAACATACAAACATAAAGATACACATCCATGAAGTAACATAGATACTAATATACACATAAAGAAAGACTAGGGTTGTTGGCATCCTCTTTATTTCCATTGTACCTGCAGCCAGTAGCTGTATGTGTTTTATTTAAATAAAATAATTAATATAGTATTTTTTTAAAGCCCTTTGAGATGAAATATCCCTTTCCCCCTCAGTCCTTTTTAGTTGTCTTGAGTTAGACATGTTTCTCAGTTGCACCATAGCTACATTGCACAGCACAACATGAGAAAAATAACGCAGGATATCCGTGAGATCCACCACAACAACAAAAATAACAATATCAAATCACAGGACCAATTTAATAACCAAATAAATAGATAAACACTCAGTTAGCAGTGAAGGTGTTTGTCAGCCAATTTGCATGTGCAGTATGTTACCCACCCAAACTCCATAATGATATACTAACAACTTGCACATATGACTACCCACCCAAACTCCCTATAGATTCACTACGATGCATTCAATGTGCACATCATTCCCTCAATCTCTCTCACAGACACACGTTCCAGGAATGTGTGTGTTTGTTTATATTATGTACGTTAGGGCAGGTGTGTATGGCAGAGGGGGCTTGCAGTTAGTTTGTGTTCCAGGTAGACAGGTAGACCGGTACTTAAGTACTGACACAATTGTGTCTGCGACACGTAGAGAGGAACAAAAATAGAATTGAGAACAGCTCCTATTCCCTAAAACCATGGATAATCCTTAATAATGCTCCACCAGTATTTTGCTTACTCATCGCCCAATGCAAAATAAACCCTTTGGTACAAATTTCATAGAATCTAATTTACAATGCTACAAAATACATCAGCATTTAGTTAAACGAATAAAAGTACAAAATGGGTGAAGTTTTGGTTGGAAACAGTCCCTGTGGTCAGAGTCCCTGTGGTCTCTGTGGTTGTGTTGTGGTCTTTTTACGGTCTTATCTTTGACCAGGACCCCAAAGTAAAGAGACAGAGCACAGACTCTACATGACGAGCAGCGACTTTCTTATAAAAAAAAAACTACTATATAGACAACCAACACCCTCCTCCCACCCCTATCCCTCCATTCCCAAACCTCACCTCACACACACACACACACACACACACACACACACACACACACACACACACACACACACACACACACACACACACACACACACACACACACACACACACACACACACACACACACACACACACACACACACACACACACACACACACACACACACACACACACACAAACCTTCACCAGCAAGTTGGTCACAATTCACATCCTCAAAACATCCTGCATGGGCAGGGGTGTGGTGTGGTGGAATCCCATCTGCCTTTTGAACTTTCACCCCTGACCCCCCCTACCTCCCCTGCCCTTTCACCCCACGGTGCTCCTATTGGTCTGACAGAAGCTCCCTCTGTCCTCTCCTCTTCCTCCTCACTCCCTCTTCACTCTTCCCTTTTTCTGCTGCTTCTTCCCGTTCTCCTCTACCTCCTCTAACTTGTTGTAGCCGTTGGTTGCTGTGGAAATACCGTTGGTGACGGACTTGGCCGCTTTGGGGGCGGAGTGTGGGGTGCGCCGGTAGGTCTGGTAGTAGAAGTTGCCGAATAGGATGATGAAGGTGACAGCGTAGCCAATAAGGGCCCACTGCATCCAAGCGGGGAAAGGGCAGCCAGTGTAGAGGGAGTAGCCTGCATGGCCGATGGTCACATGGAACTGGATCTGTGACGTACACAAGACACATGCTTAACTGACATGCTTAATCCAAATGTAATAATCTCAACATAATCCCTGATCAATGAGTCAGACTGCACACTACAAACAATGAAATATATTTTGATATGCAAAGATGTGTTTCAGTATCAATCACACACTACCTGAACAGCTGTGCTATGGCCACAATAACAGGGAGACTTACCATCTGAATGATGGTCAGGTATTTCTTCCACCAGAGGAATTTCTGGATCTTGGGTCCGAAAGCGGCCAGGCCATAGTATCCATACATCAGGACATGGATGGATGAGTTTATGCCTGCTCCAAAGAACGCTGTGAGGGGGATTTAGGTTAAAGGTAGTTCAGAGGGGATACAGGTCAGGCTGCTTGTGAGTGTATGTTAGCATGTTATGTCATCACCCCTGTCGGAACAGTATGACAGTGCTGGGGCGAGATTATCCAGGTGGGAAAATGTCTATATATATATACTGTATATAACACACACACACACACACACACACACACACACACAATGTACCCCTAGGTACTTACACTGTCCTCCAGGGACCCACTTGATTCCGATCCACCAGAGGATGAACATGGTGCAGTGATGGTAGACATGGAGGAAGCTGACCTGGTTAAACTTCCTCCTCAGGATGAAGAACACCGTGTCCAGATACTCCACTCCCTTAGAGATGTAGTACCACCACAGAGCAGACGCTATCTGCCAACGTGAAGAGGGAGGGAGTGAGCTATCTCAAATCCATCTTGTTTTAGGGACTCAAAACTCAAAGACAATGAAGATTCCCAATTTCCTGAAACGCTTTAAAGAGGATTCAAGAGGGTTTTGGATTGATATGATGGATATGATGGATAACACCGCTAGCCACCTTGCTTTTCACACACACACTCATTATCATGCATCAAGGACACACCCTCACACACACAAATACATTTTATTGCAATTATTGAATCTATTGAAGTCACTGAAGTTGGGAGTAAGGTTCAATTGGATCCTGACCAAGATCAAAGAAAACTTCACCTGGATCATCTCTGTAAATCTAAGGTCAGAGTCAACAATGTTAGGGTCAACACTTTTCATATGGGGATCGTGATGACAATGAAAGGAGTCATTGGTGAATGACATGGCAGGTTAGCCTGTGGTCTGGTAGAGAAAGTGTTTTGTTAAGGGGATGGTACAGTAAGAGCTAATACATGAGGAAAGCTGTTGTATCAGGCTTGTTGCTGGCTTGTTCCCAAGCCTAAAGGGAAAGTAGAGCTCAACCTCTTGTATGTGAGACTACAACTGGACAAAGTAGCCTGTCCATATCCATTCTCAACCCCCACCAACATACTCTCTCTCCCGTATCCCTTTGTAATTGACACACACACACACACACACACACACACAAACACACACACACACACACACACACACACACACACACACACACACACACACACACACACACACACACACACACACACACACACACACACACACACACACACACACACACACACACACACACACACACAAAGATGCTTATTCTATGCCTATTGTTATTGTTGAATGTATGGTTATTTTGACACTTGATTATTGTTGTTACTGTTGTCCCGTTGACAATTTTGAATCTCATTTTTCTTTTTTATATTGTAAATATCCAAAATAAGCTTTGGCAATATGTACATTGTTACATCATGCCAATAAAGCAAATTGAATTAAATTGAAAGAGAGTGAGAGAGAGAGAGAGAGAAGCTGTGTGCCACAGTGCCCTGAGTGTCACTCTTGTCCCTCAGAAACGCCATCATTCTATGGGTGGGTTCAGAAGTGGTGAGACCTAATAACTCCTCCCCTTTATGCAAAAGGTCACGCCCCCTCTGTCCTCTCCTCCTCTCCCTCTCTCTATCTCTTACACACACACACAAATAGAGTGATAGTCTACTTAACCTAACAATAGGATTACAGTACGGCTGCTTAGATTTACACAGAACCACATGCTGCTAAAGCTGGACCTCACTCTACACCTCAAATACAGGAGACCCAACCTGTATAAATTAGAAGGCTAGAAGACAAACATTTCCAGTCTTTGCTGGCTCATGAACAGAATGACCAGCTCTTGGCCTTTTCACAAAATGTATAGAAAAAGAGTGTAGGGTGTCATGTTTGCTCACCCTGACTTCGTTGACGTCGTTGGAGTAGCTGACAGGTTGACATAGGTAGCTGTACCCCGCTGCTCTTGCACCCAGGAGGAGCTGAGGCCACAGAGATACAAAGTTAGCGGCACAACATTAGGAACACAATGTTAGAGATAGTTCATTTCCTCTAGACCAGGAATGACCAACTTTGATTGGGGTGGGGGCCACAAAAATATTGGAACTCCTCAGGAGGGCCCGCAGTGGCTTACGGCTCTGCGCTGTACCGACATCCATACCCACACATGTACTCAGAGCCGGCCCCTAGCCTTTTGGAGGATCTAAGAGAAATGATGTTGTTAGCTGACATGGGCTAATTGAGTGACCGTCAGTGACTGACATAAGAGAAAAACTGATGATGCATAGGCAATTTTGAAACGGTGTATTCTACTATTCTAACAGTAACACCACCCCGACTGAGTTTTCTTAATTGATCCGTGCGCCAAACAAAAAGCTCTATACCATGGATACACACCACCAGCCCTCAAGGGCCACAGAGACCAATTTACACCTGGGGGGGGGGGGGGGGGGGGGGATGTGGAAGCAATTGCCAGGGAGAAATGAAAACCAGCAGCACTGCAGCTGTCGGGGACTGGAGTTGTGCCCTAGACCCTATTTCCTCTGTGTTTACAGGTCTAAAAGGACTATATATATACAGTTGAAGTCGGAAGTTTACATACACTTAGATTGGAGTCATTAAAACTCGTTTTTCAACCACTCCACAAATTTCTTCTTAAAACTTCTTATGGCTGCAGGGGCAGTATTGAGTAGCTTGGGAGAAAGGTGCCCAGAGATGCCCATAGTAAACTGCCTGCTCCTCAGTCCCAGTTGCTAATATATGCATATTATTATTAGTATTGGATGGAAAACACTCTGAAGTTTCTAAAACTGCTTGAATGATGTCTGTGAGTATAACATAACTCATATGGCAGGCAAAAACCTGAGAAGAAATCCAAACAGGAAGTGGGAAATCTGAGGTTGGTCGATTTTCAACCCAGCCCCTATTGAATACACAGTGGGATATGGATCAGTTTGCACTTCCTACGGCTTCCACTAGATGTCAACAGTCTGTAGAACCTTGTCTGATGCCTCTACTGTGAAGTGGGGCCAAAGGAGACAGGAATGAGTCAGGTCTACCATGACCTGACCATGCTCTGACCATGCGCGTTCACCTGAGAGGGAGCTCTGTTCCATCGCACATCTGAAGTCAATGGAATTCTCCGGTTGGAACGTTATTGAAGATTTATGTTAAAAACATTCTAAAGATTGATTCAATACATCGTTTGACATGTTTCTACTGACTGTTACGGAACTTTTTGACATTTAGTCTACTTTTAGTGAACGCGCTTCCTGACTTTGGATTTGTTTACCAAACACGCTAACAAAAATAGCTATTTGGACATAAATGATGGACATTACCGAACAAAACGAACATTTCTTGTGGAAGTGGGAGTCCTGGGAGTGCATTCCGACGAAGATCAGCAAAGGTAAGTGAAGATTTATAATACTATTTATGAGTTTTGTTGACTGCACAATTTGGCGGGTAACTGTATGGCTTCCTTTTGTGGCTGAACGCTGTTCTCAGATGATTGAATATTGTGCTTTTGCCGTAAAGCTTTTTGAAATCTGACACAGCGGTTGCATTAAGAACAAGTGTATCTTTAATTCTATGTAAAACATGTATCTTTCATCAAAGTTTATGATGAGTATTTATGTTATTTGACGTGGCTCTCTGCAATTTCTCCGGATATTTTGGAGGCATTTCTGAACATGGCGCCAATGTATACTGAGGTTTTTGGATATAAATATGAACTTTATCGAACAAAACATATATGTATTGTGTAACATGAAGTCCTATGAGTGTCATCTGATGAAGATCATCAAAGGTTAGTGATTCATTTTATCTCTATTTCTGCTTTTTGTGACTCCTGTCTTTGGCTGGAAAAACGGCTGTGTTTTTCTGTGATTTTGCGGTGACCTAACATAATCGTTTGTGGTGCTTTCGCTGAAATCAGACTGTTTGGTGGGATTAACAACAAGATTACCTTTAAAATGGTTATAAGATACATGTATGTTTGAGGAATTTTAATTATGAGTTTTCTGTTCTTTGAAATTGGCGCCTCTCACTTTCACTGGCTGTTGTCATATCGATCCAGTTAACGGGATTGCAGACATAAGAAGTTTTAACAAACTATAGTTTTGGCAAGTCGGTTTGGACATCTACTTTATGCATGACACAAGTAAGTTTTCCAACAATTGTTTACAGACAGATTATTTCACTGTATCACAATTCCAGTGGGTCAGAAGTTTACATACACTAAGTTGACTGTGCCTTTAAACAGCTTGGAAAATTCCAGAAAATGATGTCATGGCGTTAGAAGCTTCTGATAGGCTAATTGACATAATTTGAGTCAACTGGAGGTGTACCCGTGGATGTATTTCAAGGCCTATCTTCAAACTCAGTGCATCTTGCTTGACTTAATGGGAAAATCAAAAGAAATTAGCCAAGACCTCAGAAAAAAAATTGTAGGCCTCCACATGTCTGGTTCATCCTTGGGAGGAATTTCCAAATGACTGAAGGTACCACGTTCATCTGTACAAACAATAGTATGCAAGTATAAACACCATGGGACCACGTAGCCGTAATACCTGTCACGACTTCGACCGAGGCAGGCTCTCCTTCCCGTTCGGGTGGCGTTCGGCGGTCGTCGTCACCGGCCTATTAGCTGCCACTGATCCTTTTCTCCCCCTCCCTATGTGTTTATTGGGCGCACCTGTTTTGTATGAGGGGTAATTAGTTGGGCTTATTTAATCAGCCGGCATTCACGTTTCTTTGTGCGGGATTGTTTGCGTGTAAGTAGTGGTGTGCTACATGTTTCTGGACTGAGTTCTTTTACCCCGTGTCTGGGGTTGGTTATAGTGTACACCCAGTGTGTTAATAGGGTGGACTAGATGGTCCGTGTTCATTAAAGAACATTTTGGATTTGGCACCTGCTGTTTCCTGCGTGTTGACTCCACACTCTGACACCCAGGCCTTACAGAATCCCGCACCAAAAGAAATGGAGTCAGCAGGAGCAGCAGCCAACCCTCTCCCATCGATAGAGGAACGGGTGCTCCAGCATACCACTGTTCTCCACCGTATTGGAACAGCGATGGATGCGATGATGGAGCGAATGGATCGATGGGAGAGGAGTGGTTTCCTCTCTCCACCTTTGGCTCCTCCAGCCCAGGACTCTTCATTCCTCGGCTCCAGCGCTCTCCGTCTGACACTCCCGAGGGATTATGTTGGATCGGCGGTGGGGTGCCAGGGGTTCCTACTCCAACTGGAACTATACCTTGCCACCGTAAGACCCACTCCCTCGGGAGCGGAGAGGGTGCGTGTCCTCGTCTCCTGCCTCACGGGTCGTGCTCTGGAGTGGGCCAACGCGGTCTGGAATGGTCCAGACTCGGCGAAGGAGCATTACCCAGAATTCACCCGCCGTTTTCGGGCCATATTCGACCATCCTCCAGAGGGCCGAGCGGCGGGAGAACGACTGTTCCACCTTAGGCAGGAGAAGAGGAGCGCTGGATTACGCGCTGGAGTTCCGGACCCTGGCTGCAGGATCTGGGTGGAACAACAGGGCCCTTATTGATCGGTACCGGTGTAGTCTCCGGGGGGACGTCCGCAGGGAGCTAGCATGTCGGGACACCGCTCTTTCTCTGGATGAGCTGATTGACATGTCCATCCGTCTGGACAATCTGCTGGCTGCCCGCGGGCGTTCTGAGAGGGTCCTGTACGTTCCACCACCCAGTCCCTCCGCTCCTATTCCGATGGAGGTGGGAGGGGCTGGGCAGAGGGGTACCGGAGGAGGAGGCTCTCCCTGCACCAGCTGTGGTCGGAGAGGACACACGGCCGATCGGTGCTGGGGGGTCCGTCTGGGAGTCGAGATGGCAGGCGGAACACTTCTCGATCACCCCAGGTGAGTCAGCACCAAACTCACCCAGAACCCCCTGTTAGTCACATGTTTGTCTTGATTTTTTTTCTTAAATTTTTCCCCTCTTCCCAGCATAGGGCGCTAGTCGATTCAGGCGCAGCTGGGAACTTTATGGATCGCGGACTCGCTCTTAGGTTAAGGGTTCCGCTTGTGCCGATAGATTCTCCCTTTCCCGTGCACTCCCTAGATAGCCGGCCATTAGGGTCAGGGGTGGTCAGGGAGACCACGGTTCCCCTGGACATGGTGACGCAGGGGAATCATAAGGAGCGTATCAGCTTTTATATTATTGATTCGCCTGCGTTTCCGGTGGTACTAGGGATTCCCTGGCTGGCCCGGCACAATCCTAAAATTTCGTGGAAACAGGGGGTTCTCCAGGGGTGGTCAAAGGAGTGTTCTGGAAGGTGTTTGGGAGTTTCCATCGGTGCCACGTCGGTGGAAAGTCCAGACCAGGGTTCCACGGTGTACATTCCCCCCGAGTATGCCGATTTGGCAATCGCTTTCTGTAAAAAGAAAGCGACTAAATTACCACCTTATCGACCGGGAAGGGATTGTGCGATAGATCTCCAGGTAGACGCTGCGCTTCCCAAGAGTCACGTGTACCCATTGTCCCAAGAGGAGACGGTGGCTATGGAGACATATGTCACTGAGTCTCTGGGACAGGGGTACATTCGGTCCTCCATCTCACCCGCCTCCTCGAGTTTCTTTTTTGTGAAGAAAAAGGAGGGAGGTTTGCGTCCGTGTATTGATTATAGAGGTCTAAATGCCATCACTGTGGGGTTTAGTTACCCACTACCTCTCATTGCTACGGCAATGGAATCATTTCACGGAGCGCAGTTCTTCACAAAATTGGATCTCAGGAGCGCGTATAGTCTGGTGCGTATTCGGAAAGGAGACGAGTGGAAAACCGCATTTAGTACCACATCGGGCCATTATGAGTACTGCGTCATGCCGTATGGGTTAAAGAATGCTCCAGCCGTTTTCCAATCCTTTGTAGACGATATTCTCAGGGACCTGCACGGGCAGGGAGTGGTTGTTTATATCGATGACATTCTGATCTACTCAGCCACTTACGCCGCGCATGTGTCTCTGGTACGCAAGGTGCTTAGTAGACTGCTGGAGCATGACCTATATGTCAAGGCTGAGAAGTGTGTGTTCTCCAAACGAGCCGTCTCTTTTCTGGGTTATCGCATTTCCACCTCGGGCGTGGTGGTAGGGAGTGACCGCATTAAGGCCGTGCGTAATTGGCCGACTCCGACCACGGTAAAGGAGGTGCAGCGGTTTTTGGGTTTTGCCAATTACTACCGGAGGTTTATCCGGGGTTTTGGCCAGGTGGCAGCTCCTATTACCTCACTGCTGAAGGGGGGTCCGGTGCGTTTGCAGTGGTCAGCAAAAGCGGACGGAGCTTTCAACAGGTTGAAGGCGCTGTTCACGGATGCGCCCGTGTTGGCACATCCGGATCCCTCTCTAGCATTCATAGTGGAGGTGGACGCGTCCGAGGCTGGGGTAGGTGCCGTGCTATCACAGCGCTCTGGTACGCCACCAAAACTCCACCCCTGTGCTTTCTTCTCGAAGAAACTCAGCCCAGCGGAGCGTAACTATGATGTGGGGGACCGGGAGTTGTTAGCAGTGGTCAGAGCCCTGAAGGTGTGGAGACACTGGCTTGAGGGGGCTAAGCACCCTTTTCTCATCTGGACCGACCACCAGAATCTGGAGTATATTCGGGCAGCTAGGAGACTGAATCCACGTCAAGCAAGGTGGGCCATGTTCTTTACCCGATTCCAGTTTACCTTAACGTATAGACCGGGCTCCCAGAACGTAAAGGCGGATGCACTGTCCCGTTTATACGACTCGGACGATCGGCCCACCGAACCCACTCCCATCCTTCCCGCCTCTAGGCTGATAGCACCAGTGGTGTGGGAAGTGGACTCGGACATCGAGCGGGCGTTACGGGCGGAACCCGCTCCTCCTCAGTGTCCGGTGGGGCGGAAATACGTGCCGCTTGGTGTTCGGGACAAATTGATTCGGTGGGCTCACGTTCTACCCTCCTCGTGTCACCCTGGGGTGAAGAGGACAGTGGGGAGCCTTCGGGGGAGGTATTGGTGGCCTACCTTGGCGAGAGACGTTAGGGTTTATGTTTCCTCCTGTTCGGTATGCGCCCAGAGTAAGGCTCCTAGGCACCTTCCTAGAGGGAAGTTACAACCCCTCCCCGTTCCACAACGGCCTTGGTCGCACCTGTCCGTAGATTTTCTGACCGATCTTCCCCCGTCTCAGGGGAACACTACGGTACTGGTGATTGTGGATCGGTTCTCGAAGTCCTGTCGTCTCCTCCCGTTGCCCGGTATTCCTACAGCCCTACAGACTGCGGAGGCATTATTCACCCACGTCTTCCGGCACTACGGGGTGCCGGAGGACATAGTTTCTGATCGGGGCCCCCAATTCACGTCCCGAGTATGGAGGGCGTTTATGGAGCGTTTGGGGGTCTCGGTCAGCCTTACATCCGGTTATCACCCTGAGAGTAATGGGCAGGTGGAGAGAGTGAACCAGGAGGTGGGTAGGCTTCTGCGGTCGTATTGCCAGGACCGGCCAGGGGAGTGGGCGAGATACATTCCCTGGGCCGAAATGGCCCAGAACTCACTACGCCACTCCTCTACTAACGTGTCCCCCTTTCAGTGTGTATTGGGGTACCAGCCGGTCCTGGCACCATGGCATCCGAGCCAGACCGAGGCTCCTGCGGTGGAGGAATGGGTGCAGCGATCCAAGGAGACATGGAGAGCCGTCCAGGAATCACTTCAACAAGCTAGTGGACGGCAGAAGAGGAGTGCTGACCGCCACCGCAGTGAGGCCCCCGTGTTTGTACCGGGGGACAGGGTCTGGCTCTCGACCCGAAACCTGCCCCTCCGCTTGCCCTGCCGAAAGCTGGGTCCGCAGTGTGTAGGGCCCTTCAAAGTCCTGAGGAGAATAAACGAGGTGTGTTATCGATTACAACTCCCTTCCTATTATCGTATTAACCCCTCGTTTCATGTGTCTCTCCTCAGGCCAGTGGTAGCTGGTCCCCTGCAGGACGGTGAGGTACCGGAGGTCCCTCCTCCCCCTCTGGACATTGAGGGGACCCCGGCGTACAAGATACGGGCCATTCTGGACTCGAGACGCCGGGTGAGGGGCCTGCAGTACCTCGTGGACTGGGAGGGGTACGGTCCGGAGGAGAGGTGCTGGGTACCGGTGGGGGACATTTTGGACCCGTCTATGCTGAGGGATTTCCATCGCCTCCATCCGGATCGCCCTGCGCCTCGTCCTCCGGGTCGACCTCGAGGCCGGTGTCGGCGCGTGCGGGAGCCGCGCGTCAGAGGGGGGGGTACTGTCACGACTTCGACCGAGGCAGGCTCTCCTTCCCGTTCGGGTGGCGTTCGGCGGTCGTCGTCACCGGCCTATTAGCTGCCACTGATCCTTTTCTCCCCCTCCCTATGTGTTTATTGGGCGCACCTGTTTTGTATGAGGGGTAATTAGTTGGGCTTATTTAATCAGCCGGCATTCATGTTTCTTTGTGCGGGATTGTTTGCGTGTAAGTAGTGGTGTGCTACATGTTTCTGGACTGAGTTCTTTTACCCCGTGTCTGGGGTTGGTTATAGTGTACACCCAGTGTGTTAATAGGGTGGACTAGATGGTCCGTGTTCATTAAAGAACATTTTGGATTTGGCACCTGCTGTTTCCTGCGTGTTGACTCCACACTCTGACACCCAGGCCTTACAATACCGCTCAGGAAGGAGACGCGTTCTGTCTCCTAGAGATGAACGTACTTTGGTGTGAAAAGTGCAAATCAATCCCAGAACAACAGCAAAGAACCTTGTGAAGATGCTGGAGGAAACAGGTACAAAAGTATCTATATCCACAGTAAACGAGTCCTATATCAACATAACCCGAAAGGCCGCTCAGCAAAGAAGAAGCCACTGCTCCAAAACTGCCATAAAAAAGCCAGACTACGGTTTGCAACTGCATATGGGGACAAAGATTGTACTCTTTGGAGAAATGTCCTCTGGTCTGATGAAACAAAAATAGAACTGTTTGGCCATAATGACCATCGTTATGTTTGGAGGAAAAAGGGGGAGCCTTGCAAGCCGAAGAACACCATCCCACACCGTGAGGCACGGGGGTGGCAGCATCATGCTGTGGGGGTGCTTTGCTGGTGCACTTCACAAAATAGATGGCATCATGAGGGAGGAAAATTATGTGGATATATTGAAGCAACAGCTCAAGACATCAGTCAGGAAGTTCGAGCTTGGCCGCAAATGGGTCTTCCAAAAGGACAATGACCCCAAACATACTTCCAAAGTTGTGGCAAAATGGCTTAAGGACAATAAATTCAAGGTATTGGAGTGGCCATCACATAGCCATGACCTCAATCCTATGGAGAAAATGTGTAGGCAGAACTGAAAAAGCGTGTGTGAGCAAGGGGGCCTACAAACCTGACTCAGTTACACCAGCTCTGTCAGGAGGAATGGGCCAAAATTCACCCAACTTATTGTGGGAAGCTTGTCGAAAGCTACCCGAAACGTTTGACCCAAGTTAAACAATGTAAAGGCAATGCTATCAAATACTAATTGACTGTTTGTAAACTGACCCACTGGGAATGTGATGAAAGAAATAAAAGCTGAAATAAATCATTCTCTCTACTATTATTCTGACATTTCACATTCTTAAAATAAAGTTGCGATCCTAAATGACCTAAGGCAGGGAATTTTTACTAGGATTAAATGTCAGGAATTGTGAAAAACTGAGTTTAAATGTATTTGGCGAAGGTGTATGTAAACTTACGACTTCAACTGAATAACTGTAGTGGATGGTTGACAGGTGCAGTCCTAGGTATGGTATGTGAAAATATTATTGAATTCAGGCAGGGTTGGTACATGGCATGCTACATCAGCCATTCGGTGATGGCACAACCTTGCTGAACAATAGATTAACTTATTGCTATCACCGATCAACCTACTGGGCACAGACATCAATTCCACATTGGATGAATGTCATTTTGTTGAAATGATGTGGAAACAATGTTGATTCAATCAGTGCGTGCCCAGTGGGAAGCCGTTTCCAATCTGAAGACACTGAAGGGACAGGGACTGGGAACCAAATAGACAATGGCCTGAAAAGAAATGGAACATGCCATTATTGACTTTTGGTGTAAAAGGAATGGAGCTGGTTACCTCTTTGGCGATGTAAAAGTTGAGTATCACCATACTGAAGTTGTACACTATGAGGGTCTTCCTTAGCTCGAAAGGCTCTCGATTCTGCATGTACTTAGGCCCCGCCCACAGGAAGAGCAAGTACAGGCAGCTGATGGCCAGGGTGGGGGCGGGCGATGACATCATCGGCCATTTCTCCACTCGCTTGTCTGGGAGAGGGACAGGAAAGTTAATGTCAGCAGTGGTAATATGACAGACACACACATGTAATGTATGACTGAATCCTGTCTGAATGTATGACTACACAATGTTGCACCAATGGTGTCTGGCAGATATACTCAATTGTAGTACTCTGAATTGCTCTAATAGTGTATTGTATTGCACACACACACACACACAAGCAACCATGCGTACCTGAGTTTGTGCTTGTGTGCATGGTTAGATTAGCAGACTGTCCCTGCTATGTGAGAGAAATCAGCACTAACTCACCTGCTATAGTAAGGCTCCATCTGTAGAACTCTACCGTGTCATTCATAAAGTGGGTGACAGCTTCCATGCCTGCGTCTGGATTTGGTCCTGCTTATGCTGCAGTGAGAGAAAGAGAGTAGCCAGTCTTCAAAATAGTCCAAATTAATCTAAGATAATTAAAGAAATCTGTCATTAATTTTGACGTTTTTGCCGAAGAGATAATTGTTGCGCAATTTTGGTGCAGTATTTTTCTATGATAGAATGTGCATGAAAATGAGTCGTCTCTCGTTGAATGACAACAAAGACTTTATTGAAGAATCCCTAGTGTTGACCAATCACCGACGAAGAGGTTTAGAAAAGTGTGTGCCCGAACAGCCAGAAAACCCCTCACTGAAGTCCAAAATGAACAAAAACGTCACAAAATGTAGTCATAATATATGCACAAACTCTACCAAGCTGGGAAGCATGCGGACGTCTTAAGCCCCTTTAGATAATTGAAAACCTTAATGTAATGTTGGTGAAGTTAAAGATGCAGTCCGGGATCTTATTTAAGCACAACAAATTTGTAACATATTGTACGAATTGTATTTGTAACATATCATACAAATTGCCAAACAATTTATATATATATATATATGCAGTACCAGTCAAAAGCTGTCATCAATGCAAAGGGTGGCTACTTTGAAGAATCTCAAATAAAACATATATTTTGATTTGTTTAACACTTTATTAGTTACTACATGATTCCATATGCGTAATTTAATAGTTTTGATGTCTTCACTATTATTCTACAATGTAGAAAATAGTAAAAATAAAGAAAAACCCTTGAATGAGTGGGTGTGTCCAAACTTTTGACTGGTACTGTATATATATATATATATAAAATATTTTTGCAGGACCTAACATATCATATGAAACTTTTGACGTAGTACAGAATTGGCTGACGTACTACACAAAAAACGGAGACCAGTTTTGACTCGTGAGCACCAATTTGACAACTACTGGCTGAAATTATACAAAAGTTCTGGACATCACTTTAAAGGGATACTTTAGCCCTTTATCTACTTCCCCAGAGTCAGATGAACTCGTGGATACCATTTTTATTTCTATGCGTGCAGTTTGAAGAAAGTTGCTAACTAGCACTAGAACAATTGTTAACTAGCATTAGCGCAATTACTGGTTATGTATGCTAGCAAATACCATAGACTTTCACTCTTTGCGCTAACGCTAGTTAGCATTGGCTCGCAAAACTACCTCTAACTTCCTTCGTACTGTACTTAGAGATATAAAAATGGCCCAAATCCGGAAGACTCCCTTTAACATCAAGTTCAGACTCTGAGTTTGCCAAACTCTGCACATGGATCACCCATATGTACGAACATTCCCTGGTCTAAACTGTTAGTGCAGGGCTTATTTCGAGCCTCACACTAATTGCACAGATCTAAAAGAGGACTAAACAACTGATCAGTGTGGACAGAGTAGGTCTTTGTGGTTACCCATCCCCCCTCACACATGTTCTAAAACAAGATGTAAAGTGTTGGTCTCATGTTTCATGAGCTGAAAGAAAAGATCCCAGAAATGTTCCATATGGACAAAAAGCTTATTTCTCTCAAATTTTGTGCAGAAATTTGTTTACATCCCTATTAGTGAGCATTTCTCCTTTGCCAAGATAATCCATCTACCTGACAGGTGTGGCATATCAATAAGATGATTAAACAGCATGATCCTTACACAGGTGCACCTTGTGCTGGGGCTAATAAAAGGACACTTTAAAATGTAAAGTTTTTTAAAGATATCTGTAACCAACATATGCATATCTGTATTCCCAGTCATGTGAAATCCATAGATTAGGGCCTAATGTTGCATGTTGCGTTTACATTTTTGTTCAATATAAAAACTAATTTAAAAGTTGTTTGTAAATAGCTGACAAGGTAAAAATCTGTTGTTCTGCCACTGAGCAAGGCAGTTAACACACTGTTCCCAGGGCGCCGAAGACGCAGAGGTCGATTAAGGCAGCCCCCACACCTCTCTGATTCAGGGGGGTTGGGTTAAATGCGGAAGACACATTTCAGTTGAATACATTCAGTTGGACAACTGACTAGGTATTCCCCCTTTCCCTAAATGTGTGCTACTCAAGCCTTATTTGAATGGGTGTATAAAAGACCATAGAGAACAACATACAGTACACATTTTAGTACTCATCACTACATTCTCTACCAGAAAGCTGGTTGGCTCTCTTTGATGTCAAGTAGGTTGATGCACTATATATACAAAGGTATGTGGACACACCTTCAAATTAGTGGATTCGGCTAATTCAGCCACACTCATTGCTGACAAGTGTATAAAATCGAGCACACAGCCATGCAATCTCCATAGTCAAACATAGGCCTTACTAAAGAGCTCAGTGACTTTCAAAGTGACACCGCAAAGGATGCCACCTTTTCAACAAGTCAGTTGATCAAATTTCTGCCCTGCTAGACCGGCCCCGGTCAGCTGTAAGTGCTGTTATTGTGAAGTGGAATCTTCTAGGAGCAACAACGGCTCAGCCACAAGCTCACAGAACGGGACCGGCGAGTGCTGAAGTGCGTAGCAAGTAAAAATTGTCTGTCCTCGGTTGCAACACTCACTACCGAGTTCCAAATCACCTCTGGAAGCAATGTCAACACAAGAACTGTTCGTCTGGAGCTTCATGAAATGGGTTTCCATGGTCAAGCTGCCGCACACAAGCCTAAGATCACCATGCGCAATGCCAAGCGTCGGCTGGAGTGGTGGAAAGCTTGCCGCCATTGGACTCTGGAGCCGTGGAAACGCGTTCTCTGGAGTGATGAATCCCTCTTCACCCTCTGGCAGTCTGACTGACGAATCTGAATTTGGCGGATGCCAGGAGCACGCTACCTGTCCCAATGCGTAGGTCCAACTGTAAAGTTTGGTGGAGGAGAAATAATGTCTGGGGCTGTTTTTCATGGTTCGGGCTAGTCCCCTTAGTTCCAGTGAAGGGAAATCTTAACGCTACAGCATACAATGACATTCTAGATGATTCTGAGCTTCCAACTTGGCAACAGTTTGGGGAAGGCCCTTTACTGTTTCAGCATGACAATGCCCGCAAATTAGAATGCAGAGGCTTAGTGTTATAATTAAGCAATAAGGCCCGAGGAGGTGTGGTATGTGGCCAATATACCACGGCTAAGGGCTGTTCTTACGCACAACGCAACACAGAGTGCCTGGATACAGCCCTTAGCTGTGGTGTATTGGCCATATATTCCAAACCCCCAGGTGCTTTATTGCTATTATAAACTGGTTACCTTAGTAATTAGAGCTGTAAAAATAAATGTTTTGTCTTACCCGTGGTATATGGTCTGATATACCACGGCCGTCAGCCAATCAGCATTCAGGGCTCGAACCACCCAGTTTATAACATGTTGTAAACCACACACTAGAATCATCTTATTGGCTTATAGATCATAATAGGTCTAATTAATTTGTGAAAACTTATTGGGGAGTTTGGAGGAACCTGAAAAAACACACATCCACTGACAATGGGGGTTAAGTATCGTTTTCAAAACGGAAGAGGAAATGGGAGGATGGGAGAGAGAAAAAAAATCACCCAAATAGGCCCGGTCGCTCGTGGAAACGGGCATGAGAGCAGACAAAGAACCGGGGCGTGTGTGTCAGCAGGTTTTGCGCGGTGCGATCGAGAGGCTTAAATCCAATTGCTCTACGAGCTTAGACGTAAATCCAAACGCCGAGCGACCCACATTCGCAGGGGCATCATTTAAAGCGATAACTTGCACCTATGAACTAGACCCTTATTTGCGCTCACACATATGGCGCATGGCGGATTTTCAAAGAGTGGTTGACTGAACATGGGAAATTATGTGGTTAACAGTTTATACAAAAGCATATAGGGAAAATTAAATCAAAATAGTCTCTAAACACTTTATAGACACATTTTAGGCTCCACCCAGTCCCTTCCTATATGCCACCCATCATATTCTAACAACGTGCTGCTGCAAGTTCGGCTACTGTCATGCATGCTCACATAATAGAAGTTCATGGTTTCTTAGGAAGAGAGAGCAGGGGGAGAGAGTAAGGGTGAATAAGTTATGAAATTGTCTAAGCACTGTCTGAGTTTATTGTCTTATAAAAATACAGAACTATGGTGATATGAATTCAGCCAAAAGGAATGGCAGATAGGCATAAAGAAAACGAACGCAAGAGAAGGTAACGAACGGTTCAATTCCTCAAAGCATAACTAATGAAAAAAGACTAAACCTACACTTTCCAAGGCTGTGCACTAACTTGTTCACAAAATAACCTATATAAAGAATGATCGCCTAAGCACACGATTCTGCATTTCTCTATTAACCATTTCATTATGGAGAAAAATACATATCTACATACCTTCTCGAGATTGAGGTGCGTGTACTGACATCCGGTGCTTGTGATGACCAACGCCTTTAAATTACCGTATTCTGCCGTTATAGCCGCTGATCCCCAACACTGCTATACGGACAATTAGACATCAACCCCAAATTTGGCAAAAATGCAAAGGCAAGCGGAAATCTATCCCAAAGAAATCATGTATGAGGTCCGTGCTGGCTGCTCAAGCACATCGCTTAAGATCTATAGGATACCCGACCAGCCTGATGGCACTGCGCATGCGGGTGTTGCACTACAGGGGCCGCTGCACTGACTGGACAGACCGATGGCGCCTTTGTATGATAGAGATAATCAACATCCACCGTATACCGCATTCAGCTTCGTTGAGTGATAGGCGAGTGATAGGCGAATGCGGAAGCCACTCGAAAGGAAAAAGCGAGGAGTCTTTGAACGCGCATGACAAATGGGTACCTCTCTGCTGTTACGCATCGATGTGTGAGGAAACCTCCTGGATAAGTGCATTTGTTGCAATTATGCATTTTTGGCCTGATGACACCCATTAGTAGGTCATGGTATATGTCCAAAATACAATTAATTGAGTGTTGTTCATTCAGATTTGGCTTTAATTCATACTAAGAGTAGGCCCTAGGCTATGAGCCATTTTCTATCAGACACAGCCTAGGGATTCCTTAATTGTTCTCATGTTTCAACTTGGGTAGACTAAATTAGAGTTTATACAACAAATGTTTGTTGCTATTGTAGGCTATAGGTCGTCGGCTGTAAATAGCTTTTGGGTATGTGCCAATGTCCTGGTAGAGGGTGTCAATCAATTAGCCATCTGTCTTTAGTGTGTCCTATACTCCAAAGTCGGTCAACTTTGCTCTATATTTTGAATTCGTCACTAGGTGGAAGTGTCACACCATCAATTGATACCCAACAAGTACAGCTGCGTTGTACAGTATTTGGTTGGAGCAGAGTTTTCTGTAGTCCTACATACTCTCTGGTGTAATCTAAAGCTGTATTTAAAAAAATCCTATTTGTGATTCTCCAGATTAACTAAACAACTTTTCCACTCCAAGCCTGGTAATTATTGAACAGAATATTCAATTAATATCAGAATTTATCATATCATATAATTCTCAAGTATTTGCCCAAGATCCCTTTGAATTTATTTGATTGAAAATAATAATAATTGGGTTGGAGGTCAGGAGGTCTGACTGGAGGCCAGGGGCTCCCCAGATAGCATATGAACACATCATAAGCGTTGGCAAAATGTGTAGAATTGAAGGAAATTAGCTTTAAAAATGCAACATTTTCTTTCAACTTTATGGCAAAATGTGTAGAATAGCATTAGAAAACTGCAAAACTTTCTCTGCCCAATGTGTAGAAATGCAGGAAGTTAGCTGTTTCCCCCCCCAAATCTATTTGTATTTGTTTGTGGTTCGGGGTCCCTGCTGTAAGTAGGTGCCCCAGGGATCCAAAATGTGGTAGCCTAGCCCCGTTCCAAAGGCAGGAAGTTCTTATTTTCTTACTCTCATTTCTATACCTCTGTTATTTTGTACTTTTCCATTAGAGATGTCAATGTTCCAATTGGAGGGTCCTCTCCAAACCGCGTCCAAGGCCCTGCTTCAGTCACTATTTGAGGGAGGGGAAAATATTACATAACATGTGTACAGTACCTATTACTGTCTTCCATTTCATTGTGGTATAATGTGACACATCCAACAGGTTCACATCACACACACAGCTTGGGCCCTTTTGAGGATAGCCAAGCTTTATGCTAGTTTCAAGTTTTATTAGTCGTATGTACAGGATACACATGGCATACACCATACAACGAAATGCTTACTTGCAAGTTCCTTCTTGACAATGCAACAACAATAAGAAATAATAAAATATAAGAATATAAACATAAAGTAAATGGCTCGTTAGAATATAATAAACATTTTAGCATAATACAGGATTGCACAATTTATAGTCCAATATTTACACATGTTTTGGGGAAGGGGGGTTGGGTGGCAAGTGTTTGAATTGTGCTCTATTTAGCAAAAATAATAAGGTATGTGTGATATGTGTGTGTAGCATGAATGTGTGTGTGTGGATGAGTGTATGTCTGTGTGGGTGTGTGCATGCATGAGTGCATGTGTGCTAAGGTGCAGAGAGTCAGTGCCAGGTGGTCAGTCCACTTCAAGTGTTCAGCAGTCTGATGGCTTGTAGATAGAAACAAAGCAGTATTTGAGTAGTACACACGCTGCGCCTCCTTCTGTGAAGGTGGGTGAGCAGAGGAGAGAAGGAGGAAGCAGCTCCAGGATGGGTCACAGTATTTCTGTGCTGTATGGTGATCCTGAGGAACAAATCTCTCTCATTTCCCCTCAGGGAAGGGGGATACCTAGTCAGTTACACAATGGAATGCATTCAACCAAACTGAATCAGATAGGTGCTGCTTTAATCGACGTCTTCGCGCCCGGGGAGCAGTTCTGGTTGGGAGTTAACTGCCTTGCTTAAGGGCAGAATGGGAGATTTTACACCTTGCCAGCTCATGGATTCAAACCAGCAATATTTTGGTTACTGGCCAACTCTCTTAACCGCTAGGCTACCTGCTATGATGCGCATATCTGTTTACTGGGAAAAGCACAAGAGCCATCACCAGGAATCTACAGCCATGTGTGTGTGTGTATGTGTTTTTGTGTATGTTTCTTAATTAAAGAGATGTAGACCTGACCATGCCCCAGTCAGGTGTGAGAGTGAGTTAGTGAGTGAGTGAGTGGGAAAGATAGGGAGAGAGATATGAGAGACAGAAAGGAGGTGGCAAGAGAGACCGAGTTTATTTGTGTGTGTATCAGTGTGAGAGAGTAAGGAAGACAAAGTTCCACAGGTCTACCTTTTCTCAGTGTCAGTCGACCATATACAGCCTTCATAACTGCCTCTGCCTCAGCATCACTGCCAACCCAAACAAACACACATTCCCATACAATACACACAGGCTGCAGTGTTTGGGACCACACACACACACACACACACACACACACACACACACACACACACACACACACACACACACACACACACACACACACACACACACACACACACACACACACACACACACACACACACACACACACACACACACACACACACACACACACACACACACCAGGAATCTACAGCCATGTGTGTGTGTGTATGTGTTTTGTGTATGTTTCTTAATTAAAGAGATGTAGACCTGACCATGCCCCAGTCAGGTGTGAGAGTGAGTTAGTGAGTGAGTGAGTGGGAAAGATAGGGAGAGAGATATGAGAGACAGAAAGGAGGTGGCAAGAGAGACCGAGTTTATTTGTGGGTGTATCAGTGTGAGAGAGTAAGGAAGACAAAGTTCCACAGGTCTACCTTTTCTCAGTGTCAGTCGACCATATACAGCCTTCATAACTGCCTCTGCCTCAGCATCGCTGCCAACCCAAACAAACACACATTCCCATACAATACACACAGGCTGCAGTGTTGGGACCACACACACACACACACACACACACACACACACACACACACACACACACACACACACACACACACACACACACACACACACACACACACACACACACACACACACACACACACACACACACACACACACACACACACACACACACACACACACACACACACACACAAGACGAGGCATAAATACATAGCTGTTGGCCTGTGGTCTTGGCAGCGTTGGTGCTTGGCGTATCCAGAATGTGGTGTATGTGTAGGAGGCCCTGCAGGTATCCCATAATCAGGTGGGTCATGACTATAAGCCTGCGCTCCCATAACCCATGGCAACTGCACCGTGGCACCTGTTCAAATGCCTGCTGGGAGGTCAGCAGACTGGGGAGAGCAGCAGATAGTGGGCTGAATAAGTCTGGTTCATTAAGTACTATGGGATCCTAAAGGGTGTAGTTTATATGGCTACTGTAGGTATTCACTGGTGTATGTCCTGTCTCTTATAGGCTGGAATGCAGGGTTCACTGAAATATAGAGCTGTTCAGAGTCCAGGTATTTCAGGGATATTTTGGAAGTGCATTTATTCAGTGGGTGCATCAAGTTCAGAGAATGTAAATGTTGGCCGAAAACTATCAGTCTGTCTTCGTCAAAAGCATGTAAAACAACTAATGAAAGGCACCAAACTTTAGTAGACTTTGTTTTATTTCACTCAAACTGCCCATCTACTTAACTGTAGATATGTGAAATACTTTATTTACCCTAATCTCAATCCTGACCAGTGTTAAGGCTATGTCTAACGAATGTCTATTCTGGCTGCCGCATAGAACGGCACGGTAGAATCTGGAGAAGTGGGTAAACGAAGGACAGAAACAGAAACAGAGCCTGGTAACTAAGAGAGAGCCTGTGTGTGTGCGTGCGTGCGTGCGTGTGCGTGTGTGTGTGTGTGTGTGATGGCTTCTCCTTCTCTTGTCATGCATGAATATGTCTGTGAGGTGTGCAGAGCATTTCAAACTGCCAGATGGGAAAGTCAACTTCATCTGATGTTGATCATGTATGTACACTGTATACCTTGGTGAATTGTTGAGTCAGGCATCAGTTGCATTACATAACAAGAGTGAAGAGTGAAACTAGCCATTAGTAAAAGGAGAAGCAACCCCAGTTAAAAATGTCAAGTCAGCACAGCACAGTCTACAGATGTAGGATCTTCATTTGACCTATATTGTCACAAAATAATCCTGCAGCAACAGGATTTGAACATTTATTGCATAATGCTGCTTGATTGGTGGTTAGGCTATATTAGCTAGCCAAAAGTATTCTACGTGGAAAGTGCAACACTGTTAATATAACCGTGTGTTAGTGTGTGTTTTCAGTGCATTTCTGTAAATCACAAAGCTCATCTGCTTTTGCTGCGGTTCAGGAAAATTCTCAGCAACTAGAGTGATCAAATTAAGATCCTATACCTGTATGTGATCTATTGTGTTTTGTGGAGCATTTGCCATAACAACTTCCCATTGTTATGTATCCTGTATTACATAATAACAATGGTCATCTGGTCTATGACCTATAATGAAATACTGGTATTAGTTAGTGAACAATTCATAAGCTCTCAATATCCTGCTCATAAAGCTGTTATGTATGCTCTGTGTAGTGGGTCATACAGAGAGACTCGAGTGTTGCCCTGTTGTGTTTTGGTTGCTAAGCAGGCGATCACTCAAACCAGCATTTGGAGACTTTATGAAATGGTGGTTACAGCACAGGGAATTTTCCACTGAAGGGCATAGTTATTGTGGGGGGCACCTGGGATTTTTTTTTTTCATGCACACATTACTAACTACTGGAGAAAAACATCATCATGAAACACTTTACAGTCTTTCTGGGAGACACCACTTTTCTCAGGCTCTACTCAACAGCTGGGATAAACCATATCTTTCAAACACACTCACACACCCACGCTCGCACACCCTGGGTTGTTTAGTGGTGGTTGTGTGTCCATGGTCATGTTGTGTCTGGGAGAGTTGACGAAGCTGTGAGGAGGCTGAGAGTATGATAGCACTCACAGGAATAAGGCTGAAGATAACTCACTAAAGATGTGTTCTGTTTGAGTCGAGCGTCTTTTTCAGCACATGCAGCCAGGAAATTACAGGCTTAGGGGGATTTGGTTGAGTGTGTGTATGTATACCTTCTCAATGCAGGGGCATGTGTGTATGCGTGTGTGTGCGTGCTTGCAGGTTTCTTTGTGTGCATACGTGTGTATGGGAGTGTGACTGTGTCCTGTATTGGCACATCCATGCATAAATCTGTGTTTGCAGGTGTTTATCATATGCGTCTACATGCTTGCGCCACTTAAAATAATTCTCTAAGGAGCAGTAAATCACTGTAGTCACTAGCCTATTTCCCAATGTTGAGTCCTGCTTTATTTCAAAGTATCATGACAAGTACACAGTTGATATGCCTCGATATGAAATTGCCTAGACAGCATTATGGATTTAGTTAATATATATTTAATTGTTGACTATAAATGTATTTGATTGATTTTAGGGCTATTTAGTAGCTGACTCCATACAGTAGCATGGCTCTTTCACAAGTGGCACTCTAGATGTGGTGTAGGGCCACAGCTTGTGCCCTTTTGAGGATAATTGAGCTTTTTACTAGAGCCCATTAAAGCAATATTTGAGCTTGAGTCGCCCAGACACACACACACACACACACACACACACACACACACACACACACACACACACACACACACACACACACACACACACACACACACACACACACACACACACACACACACACACACACACACACACACACACACACACACACACACACGGTGTCCCCAAACAACCTCTCAGTAAGGACATACAGCCACTCCCTCTCTCAAGGCTCAGCCAGATATACCCAGATGTGGGGAATAAAGAATCTCTCTCACCCTCCCTCTTCAATCCCCCCCCCACTCTCTCTCCTCTCTCCTCTCTCTCCCTCTCGCTCTCTCCCCCTCTCACTCTCTCTCTCTCAACCCAAATTCAATTATTTTTAAAACAATTTGAATAAAGGTGCTACGATGGAATGTGAACTCTATGGTGTGGTCTCAGAGTAATTATGAAGTTAACGGAAATTAAAGTGCACTTAAACACGGGCAACATGGGCAATCACCACATTTGTAATTGTAAAAATTGTCTGTCACCCATTGTGGTATGTTCCAGGTCACAAATTATCTCAACAGGAGACAACAACTCTGAGGTTTCAAACGTCACGATTACATACAGGCAGTACTGTTCAATATTTTGACTGAGGTCGAATGGTTCTCATAAGTAATAGTGTGCTTCCTTCTCAAAGCCAGTGGCCATTAGCCTGTTAGATCCATAAAACCAAATGTTGTCGTTCAGGGGTTTAGTTTATTGTACAATTAGTTTGACCACAGACTCAGCAGTGAATAGGCTCTAACAGGGAGTGATCTAACCTTCCCGACCAAACTCAACCCGTAAAAACCCCATTGTTAGTCAATTACACGGGAGTAATGCGTTAGCGGTGTTCTAGCCCGATGTAATTCCACTTGTGAGAAACCCAATTACAGGCTCTTTTACAAGCTTACAGTTGCTTTGCGCCTCACGGTGATTTGTATGTAAAACAGTTTTGTTTCGAGCAAGACTGAGACAATCTCAGATTTGCACAGGAGCATTTCACCAACAGCCTATGAGGGTAAAGATTCTCTTCAATCTATATTCCTACACTTCTCTAGCTCCTCCACTTTTGTTGTGTCACATTTTGTTGTGCCCAGTCATTACTCTTCATTGGCCGCGGTGGTATAGCGGTCGGTAATCCCGTGCCTTTTGTAATCTAAGCCTCTCAGCGCCGTCACATTGTGTTAGCATTAATCTCGCCGTGATGCTCTGTTGTGGACCGACCCAGTGCCCTACGACCCAGTTACGTCTAAGGTCACCACCCAGCGTCATCAAAGTAGGGTCATACATAGAACTAGAACCAGTAGAATGGACATTCCCACTGAAAGCAACATATTCTTTGGTGGTGGGACTGGTGGCCATTATGGGTGTACCATTTCGAATGGTTCTAATTGTATGTTGTCATGACACCTGTAATCCTCTCTAACCTGGTAACACATGCCAAATAAGCATGAAGGAAGGGGCGCAGGTCCTAATCCAGGCACTTGTCATCTCCCGTCTGGACTAATGCAACTCGCTGTTGTCTGAGGTCCCCGCTTGTGCCATCAAACCCCTGCAACTTACCCAGAATGCTGCAGCCCGCCTGTTGCTCAACCTTCCCAAGTTTTCCCATGTCAGCCCGCACCTCCACACACTCCACTGGCTTCCAGTTGAAGCATCCACTACAAGAACATGGTATTTGACTACGGAGCAGCCATCTCTGGTCTCTTGACCTCCAACCCTACAGAAGGGCAGTTCACTGTTGACGTTGAGACTGGTGTTTTGCGGGTACTATTTAATGAAGCTGTCAGTTGAAGACTTGTGAGGCGTCTGTTTCGCTGTTCTGTGAAGGGAGTAGTACACATCGTTGTACGAGATCTTCAGTTTCTTGGCAATTTATCGCATGGAATACCCTTCATTTCCTAGAACAAGAATAGACTGACGAGTTTCAGAAGTTCTTTGTTTCTGGCCATTTTTAGCCTGTAATCAAACCCACAAATGCTGACATTCCAGATACTAAACTAGTCTAAAGAAGGCCAGTTTTATTGCTTCTTTAATTAGAACAATAGTTTTCAGCTGTGCTAAAATAATTGCAAAAGGGTTTTCTAATGATCAATTAGCCTTTTAAAAGGATAAACTTGGATTAGCTAACACAAGGGCCCATTGGAACACAGGAGTGATGGTTGCTGATAATGGGCCTCTGTATACCTATGTAGATATTACATTAAAAATCTGCTGTTTCCAGCTACAATAGTCATTTACAACAATAACAATGTCTACACTGTATTTCTGATCAATTCAATGTTATTTTAATGGACAAAAAAATTAGCTTTTCTTTAAAAAACAAGCTAATTTCTAAGTGACCCCAAACTTTTGAACGGTAGTGTACATATAAATATATGGATGAGCAATAACAGAGTGGCATAGGCAAGATGCAATAGATGGTATAAAATACAGTGTACACATATGAGATGAGTAATGCAAGATATGTAAACATTATTAAAGTGGCATTATTAAAGTGACTAGTGATCCATTTGTGAAAGTTGCCAATGATTTCAAGTCTGTATGTAGGCAGCAGCCTCTTTGTGTTAGTGATGGCCGTTTACCAGTCTGATGGCCTTGAGATAGAAACTGTTTTTCAGTCTCTCGGTCCCTGCTTTGATGCACCTGTACTGACCTCGCCTTCTGGATGATAGCGGGGTGAATAGGCAGTTGCTCGGGTTGTTGTTGTCCTTGATGATCTTTTTGGCCTTCCTGTGACATTGGGTACTGTAGGTGTCCTGGAGGGCAGGTAGTTTGCCCCCGGTGATGCATTGTGCAGACCGCACCACCCTCTGGAGAGCCTTGTGGTTGTGGGCAGTGCAGTTGCCGTACCAGGCCGTGATGCAGCCCGACAGGATGCTCTCAATTGTGTATCTGTAAAAGTTTGTGAGGATAGCTACTTTATCAATGTAACGGTCCTGACCTGTTTTATGTTGTTTTTGTATGTGTTTAGGTCAGGGCATGTGTTTTGGGTGGGCAGTCTATGTTATCTGTTTCTATGTTGGTTTTGGTTGCCTGGTATGGCTCTTAATTAGAGGCAGGTGTTTTGCGTTCTCCTCTAATTAAGAGTCATATTTAGGTAGGGTGTTCTCACTGTTTGTTTGTGGGTGATTGTCTCCTGTTTCTGTGTCAATGTTACACCATACGGGATTGTTTCGGTTTGTTCGTGCGTTTATGTAGTCTGTTCCTGTGTCGGCGTGCTTCGTGTATTTGTAAGTTCGTTTGTTCAGGTCTGTCTACATCGTTTTGTTATTTTGTTAGTTATATCAAGTATAGTTCGTTTTCGTCTTAGTTTGGTCTGTTTTGTTTATTTAATAAATAATCATGTATTCACAACCCGCTGCGCCTTGGCTCGATCACTACACCTCCTCTTCTTATGAAGAGAGAGAGGAACGCGTTACAATCAAGAAAAAATGTACTTACTATCTTAAGATGAATGCACTAAAGTCGCTAGATGGCTAAAATGTAACCCAATGATTGACATGCCAAGTTTCACACTGGAGAGATGAGGTACACCGCAGACAGTCTTCCACAATATCAAATTATGTTGAATCGTCCCTTTAATTCTTTCCAAACTTCCCAGCGAGTGAAGGTCTCGTCTGGACTTAACCTGGGGCTTAATTTTTGCTCTTAAAACACTGACCCAGGTTTTCTGACTAAGGTAGGAACAGCTGATCCTGGATCATTACATTTAAGTCATTTTTCATATGCTCTTATCCAGAGCAACTTACAGTAGGGAGTGCATACAATTTCTTCCCATACTGGTCCCCCATTGGAATCAAACCCACATCCCTGGCGTTGCGAGCGTCATGCTCAACCAAGGGTTGAGAACAGAGAGCCCCGACATCACTGAGCACTGGCCCTGGTTCAGGGCACAGTCAATGTTAAGGAGATAAATCTTTTAACGCGTACTGTCACACTTCCTGTTTGGCTGCTTGGCTCACAGGGTTAAGAGCAGGACTAGAGTGAGATTACAGAGTCGTCTGCACAAGCAGGTCGATTATCTTTTTTGTCTTTTCTTTAGGCCGGGAATCCATTGTTACAGATAGCTTACATTTGTCTTTTCACAATAACGCATAATCAAGAACTTGGCTTGAGTTATGGATGGGGTCGGGGTTTCATAGCATGCAGACCCCAACCACTATTTCCCAATGATCAGCTATCCCAATACCTGTCAGACCCCACAGTCTTGACCCAGAAAATGCACACAAGCACACACACAGACATAGGCACACACATACACACACGTGCTTTCACACACACGTGCTTTCACACACACACACACACACACACACACACACACACACACACACACACACACACACACACACACACACACACACACACACACACACACACACACACACACACACACACACACACACACACACACACACACACATTCTCTCTCTTTCTCTCAATGTGGAAAAACGTTTTGTCATTTGTAATGTATGGTTCACGAATTTCATAGGAATATCTGTTCAGGAGAAATCTCAAGTCGTTCTCAGGGGGAACATTCTGGAAAAGTTCAGGGTGAGTGATTCAGTTCAACCTGCAGTCTGACCACACTTTGGCCCACATATTCTATTTATGGAAATACAGTAGCTCAAGGACTGTTTCAAATGGCTTCAAACCAAACAAACAGATAAAGACAACCAAACAAAGACATCAGAGTAGACTGTTAGTTGCTCCAGGGCCGGCTCCAGGCATAAGCGGCCGCTAGGGGGCTCCCAATCCAAATTATTTTTTAATAATATTTTTTAGGAACTCAGTCGCGGTCTAAACTTACTGTTGAGAGTTCGAATAGTAGAATACACAAGATGCAAGTTCTAAATTTGACTGACAGTCACTCAATTAGCCATGTCAGCTAACAATTTTTAGATTGATAAGTTAGTTATCTAAATTTGTAGTAATCATGGCCGAATACCAACCAGTTTTACCTCTGATTTGCTTTGTGTAAATACTCCAGCCCACAAGGTGGCAGTAGCTTGTTTGGCTTGTGTTGGCTGTAGCTAATGTAAGCCAACTAGCACACAATTGGCCCAGCATTGTCGGGGTTTGGCCGGAGTAGGCCGTCATTGTAAATAAGAATTTGTTCTTAACTGACTTGCCAAGTTAAATATAGGTTAAATAAAACAATTCAAAATAAAAATACTAGCAAACTACGCTAATGTTGTTGCTACCTAACTATAAAGTCTCTCACCGTTGCCGCTTGTTATAGACCCCCTTCAGCCCCCAGCTGTGCCCTGGACACCATATGTGAATTGATTGCCCCCCATCTATCTTCAGAGTTCGTACTGTTAGGTGACCTAAACTGGGATATGCTTAACACCCCGGCCGTCCTACAATCTAAGCTAGATGCCCTCAATCTCACACAAATTATTAAGGAACCTACCAGGTACAACCCTAAATCCGTAACCATGGGCACCCTCTTAGATATCATCCTGACCAACCTCAGCGATCACTGCCTCATTGCCTGCGTGCATGATGGGTCCCCGGTCAAACGAGCACCTCTCATCACTGTCAAACGCTCCCTAAAACACTTCAGCAAGCAGGCCTTTCTAATCGACCTGGCCTGGGTATCCTGGAAGGATATTGACCTCATCCCATCAGTAGAGGATGCCTGGTTGCTCTTTAAAAGTGCTTTCCTCGCCATCTTAAATAAGCATGCCCCATTAAAAAAAAATAGAACTAAGAACAGATATAGCCCTTGGTTCACCCCAGACTTGACTGCCCTTGACCAGCACAAAAACATCCTGTGGCGTTCGAATAGCCCCTGCGATATGCAAGTCAGGAACCAATATACTCAGTCAGTTAGGAAAGCTAAGGCTAGCTTTTTCAAACAGAAATGTTCATCCTGTAGCACTAATTCCCAAATGTTTTGGGACACTGTAAAGTCCATGGAGAATAAGAGCACCTCCTCCTGGCTGCCCACTGCACTGAGGCTAGGAAACACTGTCACCACTGATAAATCTACGATAATCGATAATTTCAATAAGCATTATTCTATGGCTGGCCATGCTTTCCACCTGGCTACCCCTACCCCGGCCAACAGCTCTGCACCCCCTGCAGAAACTTGCCCCCTGCAGAAACTTGCTGCTGGTGATTCTCTGATCCACCTCTACGCAGGCGACACCATTCTGTATACATCTGGCCCTTCTTTGGACGCTGTGTTAACAAACCTCCAAACAAGCTTCAATGCCATACAACACTCCTTCCGTAGCCTCAAACTGCTTTTAAATGCTAGAAAAAACTAAATGCACGCTCTTCAACCAATTGTTGCCCGCACCCGCCCGCCCGACTAGCATCACTACTCTGGACGGTTCTGACTTAGAATATGTGGACAACTACAAATACCTAGGTGCCTGGTTAGACTGTAAACTCTCCTTCCAGAATCACCATAAGCATCTCCAATCCAAAACTAAATCGAGAATCGGCTTCCTATTTCGCAACAAAGCCTCCTTCACTCATGCTGCCAAACATACCCTCGTAAAACTGATTATCCTACCGATCCTTGACTCCAATACTCTACTCAGCAAACTGGATGTAGTCTATCACAGTGCCATCCGTATTGTCATGAAATCCCCATACAGTACCTACCACTGCAACCTGTATGCTCTCGTTGGCTGGCCCTCACTACATATTTGTCGCCAAACCCACTGGCTCCAGGTCATCTATAAGTCTTTGCTAGGTAAAGCGCCGCCGTATCTCTGCTCACTGGTCACCATAGCAACACCCACCCGTAGCACGTGCTCCAGCAGGTATATTTCACTGGTCATCCCCAAAGCCAACACTTCCCTTGGCTGCCTTTCCTTCCAGTTCTCTGCTGCCAATGACTGGAACGAATTGCAAAAATCACTGAAGCTGGAGTCTTAATATCTCCCTCTCTAACTTTAAGCATCAGCTGTTGTTAAGCAGCAGCTTACCGATCACTGTACCTGTACACAGCCCATCTGTAAATAGCACACCCAACTACCTCATCCCCATATTGTTATTTATCCTCTTGCTCTTTTGCACCCCAGTATCTCTACTTGCACATCATCATCTGCACATCTATCACTCCAGTTTTAATGCTAGATTGTAATTATTTCGCCTCTATGGCCTATTTATTGCCTTACTTCCCTACTCTTCTACATTTGCACAAACTGTACATAGATTTTTCTAATGTGTTGTTGACTTTACATTTGTTTATGTGTAACTCTGTGTTGTTGTTTTTGTCGCCCTGTTTTGCTTTATCTTGGCCAGGTTGCAGTTGTAAATAAGAACTTGTTCTCAACTGGCCTACCTGGTTAAATAAAGGTGAAATAAAAAATAAATCTATATTTTTTTATTTGTAGTTAGCCCTTGTTGATACTAACCATTTGGCCAAAACTACACAACTAGCGTAGCTAGCAACATTATAATTCAATGACAATGGATTCATTTTTGAATGAAGCAGCTGCCTGTTAGCTGTCAAGATTCGGTGGAGTAGCTAGCTACTTATGTTGTGATACATGGCGATGTTAACTGTTAAGCTAATGTTGGCTAGTAAGCGAACTGGCATTGGCAGCATGGAATTATGGAGAATGACTTTAATTATTTCTTCATCATCTTGCCAGATAGCTATCTTGGTAAAGCATTTAGGGTTGTGTGCATTGTGCTGCACTTACCATCCCATTCACAAGGGTTTGTGACTGCCTGGCTCAGTTAGCAAGCTAATGCTAGATAGCTAGCTAACTAATGAGCAGGTGCATATTACCAAACTGAACGTAACAAAGATGTATTATTTTATTGTTTTAGTTAGCTAGAACAATCTTAATGAAAAGGGGGTGGATTACACCAAGAAATGTTTGGTTGTCACTAGTTACCACAGCCACAAAGTCAAAATTGGATAAATCGTAAGAATTTCTGAAAATTCTTTATGAAAAGCATGTATGTGCTTTTTGGTCTTAATTTAAAGTTAGGGTTGGGCATACAATTAGAAGTGTGTTTAAGGTTAAAGGAAAATTCTACCCCAAAACTATCTTTTGGTGTTTCTTTCATTAGTCCATTGCTGATAAATTCACAAAATGTTTTGCATGTCAGCAATCAAGATATTTAACTTAAAAAGTACAGCCAGTATTTTTGTCACTGCGTTTCCGTTAAAAATGTTTCCTATTGTATTTTTTACTTTTGTTTGGATATTAATCTCACTTTCATAAGGCTGTCATCAGCAGCACAACAATGGAGCACTTACGGTAACACAGCCAGAGGTCAAGGGGACAAAGATAGACACACACATTCTTACACACACACACACACTTTTTTCCTTGACCTTTGGTTAACTGTGACCCTAGTGTCTATCTGTGCTTGATCATGAGTGTGTGAATGACATGTGTTTCTTCCATCCTGAACACCATGGCAGTTCTTTGTTAGATATTGGGCTCAAGTTGTTCTGTTTTGGATACCATGATCTGATTTAGAACCTGGTATGGTGTTCTGTATCATATTTTAGATAAGGTGTCAGATTCTGATTCTTTTTTACACTTGGGCCCGGTAGGCAGTTACTTTTGGATCTCCGTTAGGCTTACTGCTGCTGATTTTCTGGGTCTGTCCATGTTCTCCCTCCATCAGTTGATATAGAGTATGACAGACAAGGAAGTGCTTGTTAAGTTATTGCTGTTCATTGTACAGACTTCTCATATAGTTTGTGTTATTTATTGCATCCACTATTAGCGTTGTGGTGTTTTTCTGACCATGTCATGTCATCTTTCCTGAAAAAGACAACCATTTCCAAGTAACCTATCCGGTTGAACACATGTTGAATAAGTTATAATGTCTATAAATTCTCCCTATGTTTCCCCTACATCCAAGGCCTTACCATCTGTCTCCTTGTACCGATGATGACTCCCAATAGGTAAACAGATATGGAGATGGGCTGTAGCTTACCTGGAAATTAACATATTCAACACCTATCCCATATTCAACACCTATCCCCATGTTTTCACTGTTCAGAATGTCAGAGTTCGAATGGAGGATAGTCTCCATGGAGACAGGACTGCAAGTTAGTGGTTCTATGCTATACGCTATACAGATATAGGATCTTAATTTGATCACTCTCTTGTTGCTGAGAATTTTCCTGCACAGCAGGAAATGCAAACTTATTGTGTATTCAAAGTTTAAAAAGGCCTCTAAAATGTGTAAATGAACAAAAAAATGTAGTAACCCCAACATAAAAGGTCCATAAATGTTTATCCACATAATAATATAAACTTCCTGTTGCTGCAGGATTCTTTTCCTGCTGTAGCAAACTGGCTCAAATTAAGATCCTACATTTGGAGGTTAAGAAAGGATCACATAAGTCCATCCAGGTCAGCAGGAGGGGTCAGCCTATGAAATATACTTCTGAGAAAACATTCCATAACTGCAGGTAGAAGTAAATTACCAACCTTTGCTTTATACCTGCTCAGACTATACACACTCCAGCACAGTGTGTAGTAGTGCAACTTTTCAGTTTATTTTACAAACTGCCAATACACTCCTTGTAGTAGAAAAAATACATTGACTACTTTAAAATGAAGATAGCCCTCAATGGCGGTGCTGATGCTGTCACAGAAGACACCATTTCAAGAATAGAAATGTGTGCCATCTTTCTATATCTATGGGTATTTTTCTGATTGGCCATACATAGTCATGTTAGGGCGGCAGGTGGCCTAGCTGTTAAAAGCGTTGGGCCAGTAACCGAAAGTTTACTGGGTTGAATCCCCGAGCTGCCAATTAAGGCAGCTCCCCACACCTCTCTGATTAAATGCGGAAGAAACATTTCGGTTGAATATATTCAGTTGTGTAACTGACTAGGTATCCCCTTTCCTATGTTACTGACACACAACCCTGAATGGAAGAATGTGTCTGCTTCACAATTTGGGTTCAACATACGAAACAGATCACATTTTTGCAATGTGGCACAACATTAAAATCATATTTTTTTGCTCTGTCTTTTTTTGTTAGTGTATTGTGATGTCTGAGTACAGTGATTGCCAAGATTGTTTGACAAGTATTGGTTAGCCTCCTGCTAGCTTATTCCGTATGAATCTTTCTCAAATTGTTTACTGTCAGAGCCTAAAGTTGTGGCCTGGTTTAGATCTTACCTGTCGGAAAGATATCAGTTTGTCTCTGTGAATGGTCTGTCCTCTGACAAATCAACTGTACATTTCGGTGTTCCTCAAGGTTCCGTTTTAGGACCACTATTGTTTTCACTATATATTTTACCTCTTGGGGATGTTATTCGAAAACATAATGTTAACTTTCACTGCTATGCGGATGACACACAGCTGTACATTTCAATTTTGGGGTGAAGCCCCAAAATTGCCCTCGCTAGAAGCCTGTGTTTCAGACATAAGGAAGTGGATGGCTGAAAACTTTCTACTTTTAAACTCGGACAAAACAGAGATGCTTGTTCTAGGTCCCAAGAAACAAAGAGATCTTCTGTTAAATCTGACAATTCATCTTGATGGTTGTAAAGTCGTCTCAAATAAAACTGTGAAGGACCTCGGCGTTACTCTTGACCCTGATCTCTCTTTTGACGAACATATCAAGACTGTTTCAAGGACAGCTTTTTTCCATCTACGTAACATTGCAAAAATCAGAAATTTTCTGTCCAAAAATGATGCAGAAAAATTAATCCATGCATTTGTTACTTCTAGGTTAGACTACTGCAATGCTCTACTTTCCGGCTACCCGGATAAAGCACTAAATAAACTTCAGTTAGTGCTAAATACGGCTGCTAGAATCCTGACTAGAACCAAGAAATTTGATCATATTACTCCAGTGCTAGCTTCCCTACACTGGCTTCCTGTTAAGGCAAGGGCTGATTTCAAGGTTTTACTGTTAACCTATAAAGCGTTACATGGGCTTGCTCCTACCTATCTTTCCGAGTTGGTCCTGCCGTACATACCTACACGTACGCTACGGTCACAAGACGCAGGCCTCCTAATTGTCCCTAAAATTTCTAAGCAAACAGCTGGAGGCAGGGCTTTCTCCTATAGATCTCCATTTTTATGGAACAGTCTGCCTACCCATGTGAGAGACGCAGACTCGGTCTCAACCTTTAAGTCTTTACTGAAGACTTATCTCTTCAGTAGGTCATATGATTGAGTGTAGTCTGGCCCAGGAGTGTGAAGGTGAACGGAAAGGCTCTGGAGCAACGAACCGCCCTTGCTGTCTCTCCAGGGCCGGTTCCCCTCTCTCCACTGGGATTCTCTGCCTCTAACCCTGTTACTGGGGCTGAGTCACTGGCTTGCTGGTGCTCTTTCATGCCGTCTCTAGGAGGGGTGCGTCACTTGAGTGGGTTGAGTTACTGACGTGAACTTCCTGTCTGGGTTGGCGCCCCCCCTTGGTTGTGCTGTGGTGGAGACCTTTGTGGGCTATACTCGGCCTTGTCTCAGGATTGTAAGTTGGTGGTTGAGGATATCCCTCTAGTGGTGTGGGGGCTGTGCTTTGGCAGAGTGGGTGGGGTTATATCCTTCCTGTTTGGCCCTGTCCGGGGGTTTCTTCGAATGGGGCCACAGTGTCTCCTGACCGCTCCTGTCTCAGCCTCCAGTATTTATGCTGCAGTAGTTTATGTGTCGGGGGGCTAGGGTCAGTTGGTTATACCTGGAGTACTTCTCCTGTCTTATCCAGTGTCCTGTGTGAATTTAAGTATGCTCTCTCTAATTCTCTCGTTCTCTCTTTCTCTCTGAGAACCTGAGCCCTAGGACCATACGTCAGGACTACCGGGCATGCTGACACCTTGCTGTCCCCAGTTCGCCCGGCCTTGCTGCTATTCCAGTTTCAACTGTTTCTGCCTGCGGTTACGAAACCCCTACCTGTCCCAGACCTGCTGTTTTCAACTCTTAATGATCGGCTATGAAAAGCCAACTGAGATTTATTCCTGATTATTATTTGACCATGCTTGTCCTTTATGAACATTTTGAAAATCTTGGCTCTCTCTAATTTTCTCCTTCTCTCTTTCTCTCGGAGGACCTGAGCCCTAGGACCATACGTCGGGACTACCGGCCGTGGTGACTCCTTGCTGCCCCCAGTCCGCCTGGCCTTGCTGCTATTCCAGTTTCAACTCTTCTGCCTGCGGTTATGGAACCCCTACCTGTCCCAGACCTGCTGTTTTCAACTCTTAATGATCGGCTATGAAAAGCCAACTGAGATTTATTCCTGATTATTATTTGACCATGCTTGTCATTTATGAACATTTTGAAAATCTTGGCTCTCTCTAATTTTCTCCTTCTCTCTTTCTTTCTCTCGGAGGACCTGGGCCCTAGGACCATGCGTCGGGACTGCCGCCCGTGGTGACTCCTTGCTGTCCCCAGTCCGCCTGGCCTTGCTGCTATTCCAGTTTCAGCTGTTCTGCCTGCGGTTATGGAACCGCCACCTGTCCCAGACCTGTTGTTTTTCAACTCTTAATGATCAGCTATGAAAAGCCAACTGAAAATTATTCATGATTATTATTTGACCATGCTTGTCACTTATGAACATTTTTGAACATCTTGGCATAGTTCTGTTATAATCTCCACCCGGCACAGCCAGAAGAGGACTGGCCACCCCTCATAGCCTGGTTCCTCTCTAGGTTTCTTCCTAGGTTTTGGCCTTTCTAGGGAGTTTTTCCTAGCCACCGTGCTTCTACACCTGCATTCTAGCTGTTTGGGGTTTTAGGCTGGGTTTCTGTACAGCACTTCGAGATATTATCTGATGTACGAAGGGCTATATAAAATAAAATTGATTGATTGATTGATTGATTGAAATAATGATAATTACTATCTCATGTTTGAATCTCTAAATCATAAATTGTTAATTTCAAAATTCTCCTGTCTATCTATTTGGGTGTTCTTCAATTATCAAATCAAATTAAACTTTATTTGTCACATGCGCTGAACACAACAGGTGTAGGCCTTACCGTGAAATGCTTACTTACAAGCCCTTAACCAACAATGCAGTTCAAGAAAGAGTCAAGAAAATATTAACTAAATAAACTAAAGTAAAAAATAATAAAAAGTAACACAATAATAGAACAATAACGAGGCTATATACAGTGGGTATCGGTACCGAGCCAATGTGCCGGGGTACAGGTTAGTTGAGATAATTTGTACATGTAGGTAGGGGTAAAGTGACTATGCAGAGATAATAAACAGTGAGTATCAGCAGTGTAAAAACAAACGGGGGGGGGGGGTAAATGTTCAGCAGTCTTATGGCTTGGGGTAGAAGCTGTTAACGAGCCATTTTGTCCTAGACTTGGTGCTCTGGTACCGCTTGCCGTGTTGTAGCAGGGGGCCAGTCTATGACTTGGATGACTGGAGTCTTTGCCAATTTTTCCTGCTTTCCTCTGACACCGCCTAGTATATAGGTCCTGGATGGCAGGAGGCTTGGCCCTAGTGATGTACTGGGCCGTACGTACTACCCTCTGTAGCGCCTTACGGTCAGATGCTGAGCAGTTGCCATAACAGGTGGTGATGCAACCGGTCAGCATGCTCTCAATGGTGCAGCTGTATAACTTTTTGAGGATTTGGGGACCAATGCCAAATCTTTTCAGTCTCCTGAGGGGGAAAAGTTGTTGTCGTGCCCTCTTCACGACAGTCTTGCTGTGTTTGGACCATGATAGTTTGTTGGTGATGTGGACACCAAGGAATTTGAAACTGTCCACCCACTCCACTACAGCCCCATCAATGTTAATTGCTGGCCTGTTCGGCCCGCCTTTTCCTGTAGTCCACGATCAGCTCCTTTGTCTTGCTCAGATTGAGGGAGAGGTTGTTGTCCTGGCACCACACTGCCAGATCTCTGACACCCTCCCGATAGGCTGTCTCATCGTTGTCGGTAATCAGGCCTACCACTGTTGTGTCGTCAACAAACTTAATCATGGTGTTGGAGTCGTGTTTGGCCATGCAGTTGTGGGTGAACAGGGAGTACAGGAGGCGTGAGTGCTACGGGACGGTAATAATTTAGGCAGGTTACCTTCGCTTCTTTGGGCACAGGGACTATGGTGGTCTGCTTGAAACATGTAAGTATTACAGACTCAGTCAGCAAGAGGTTGAAAATGTCAGTGAAGACACTTGCCAGTTGGTCTGCGCATGCTTTGAGTACACGTCCTGGTAATCCGTCTTGCCCCACGGCTTTGTGAATGTTGACCTGTTTAAAGGTCTTGCTCACATCAACAACAGAGAGCGTTATCACACAGCTGGTGCTCTCATGAATGCTTCAGTGTTGCTTGCATGGAAGTGAGCATAAAAGGTATTTAGCTCGTCTGGTAGGTTCGCATCACTGGGCAGCTCGCAGTTGTGTTTCCCTTTGTGTTTCCCTTTGTAGTCCGTAATAGGTTTCAAGCCCTGCCACATCTGATGAGCGTCAGAGCCGGTGTAGTAGGATTCAATCTTAATCCTGTATTGACGCTTTGCCTGAGGATGGTTCGTCTGAGGGCGTAGCAGGATTTCTTATAAGCGTCCGGATTAGTGTCTTGCTCCTTGAAAGCGGTAGCTCTAGCCATTAGCGTGATGCAGATGTTGCCTGTAATCCATGCCTTTTGGTTGGGATATGTACGTACGGTCACTGTGTGGGCAATGTTGTCGATGCACTTATTGATGAAGCTGATGACGGAGGTGGTATACTCCTCAATGCCATTGGATGAATCCCAGAACATATTCCAGTCTGTTCTAGCAAAACAGTCCTGTAGTGTAGAGTCCACGTCATCTGACCACTTGAGCGAGTCACTGGTATTTTATTTTTTTGTTTATTTTTATTTAAACTTTATTTAACTAAGCTAGTCTGTTAAGAACAAATACTTATTTACAATGACAGAGAAACCCAGACGGCGCTGGGTCAATTGTGTGCCGCACTATGGGACTCCCAATCACAGCCGGATGGGATACAGCCTGCATTCGAACCAGGGTCTGTAGTGACACCTCTTGCACTGAGATGCAGTGCCTTCGACTTATGTGCCACTCGGGAGCCCAATGGGACTTCCTCCTTTAGTTTTTGCTTGTAAGCAGGAATCAGGAGGATGGGATTATGGTCAGATTTGCCAAGTGGAGGGTTGAGAAAAGCTTTGTATGCGTCTGTGAGTGTAGTAAAGGTGGTCTAGAGTTTTTTTCCCCTTTGGTTGCACATGTGACATGCTGGTAGAAATAAGGTAAAACGGATGTAAGTTTGCCTGCATTAAAGTCCCCTGCCACTAGGAGCTTTTGGATGAGAATCTTCTTGTTTGCTTATGGCCTTATACAGCTGGTTGAGTGCGGTCTTAGTGCCAGCATTGGTTTGTGGTGGTAAATAGACGGCTACGAATAATATAGATGAGAACTCTCTTGGGAGATAGTGTGGTCTACAGCTTATCATAAGGTACTCTACCTCAGGCGAGCAATACCTCGAGACTTCTTTAATATTAGATATCACGTATCAACTGTTACTGACAAATAAACACACACCCCCGCCCCTCGTCTTACCAGACATAGCTTCTCTGTCCTGCCGATGCATTTAAAATCCCTGCCAGCTCTATATTATCCATGTCGTTGTTCAGCCATGACTCTGTGAAACATAAGATATTACAGTTGAAAAAAAACTGTAAAACCTTTCTCACCAATTGGTAGTTACAGTCTTGTCTCATCACTGCAACTCCCCGTACGGACTCGGGAGAGGTGAAGGTCGAGAGCCATGCATCCTCTGAAACACAACCCAACCTAGCCGCACTGCTTCTTGACACAACGCACATCCAACCCAGAAGCCAGCCGCACCAATGTGTCGGAGGAAACACAGTACACCTGGCGACCTGGTCAGCGTGCACTGCACCCAGCCCGCCACAGGAGTCACTAGTGCACGATGAGACAAGGATATCCCTGCCAGCCAAACCCTCCCTAACTCGGACAATTGTGCATCGCTCCATGGACCTCTGATGGCACAGCTAGCACTGTGATGCAGTGCCTTAGACCACTGCACCACCCAGGAGGCCCAGATATTACAGTTTTTAATGTCCCGTTGGTAGGATAGTCTTAATCGTATATTATATTATCCAGTTTTCCAGTGATTGCACGTTGGCCAATAGAACGGATGGTAGTGGAGGTTTACTCACTCGTCTACGAATTCCCAGAAGGCAGCCTGACCTCCGCCCCCTTTTTCTCCGTCTTTTCTTCACGCAAATTACAGGGATTTGGGCCCAGAAAGCAGTATATCCGTAAAGAAAAAAAAATTGTAAGTAATCTCTGTTCTGATGTCCAAAAGTTATTTTCGGTCATAAGAGACGGTAGCAGCAACATTATGTACAAAATAAGTTTAAAAAATGACTTACAAACAACTCGAAAAAAATAACAAAATAGCACAGTTGGTTAGGAGCCTGTAAAACGGCAGCCATCCCCTCCGGCGCCATTATAAGATGATGGACAGGTGAATGAATGTGAATAAAATCTCTGTCATGCAGAGGGCATTGCCAATATACTGCAGGCTGTGAGTCAATTAATAGGTTTTCAAATGAGTTAAACAAAAGCTGATGTTGTCCTCATGCCTTATGTTGGGGTGAATAATGCTGTTTACAACATTCAGATGAATTTCTATTACATACCATTATCATGGAAAGACAATCAATGTTGGAGATACAGTTCCATTAACAACAACACATCAAACATGCCCTGATTATGAATGAATATCAGATGGCAATGGCATTATTATATTTCTTGCCTGATTGGTGGTATTCGATGCAGGTTTCACAATATGTCAAATTGTGACAGAAATTCTCTCCTGCTTTGCCAATCTTTATGATTATACAAAGTCTACCTCAAAATAAGTCAAAACCAGCATGCTCTACATCAGTCATTGTCATAACCTGTACTCCCAAATATCTTGGCATACTCTAGCTGTCCTTGTTCAAATACACAAATTCACGCTGTCACAACAGAAGCCAGTATCAAGCTCCACTCCTAATATATGGATTTAGAAAGATCTCATGGTTATACTTTGGAAATGTTTGGGATGTGAGCTGATGTGAGCTGCTCGATCACCAATGTTTTGAAATTAGAAAAATATATTTGCAACTGACTACTTGAGTTGACTGATATTATGTAAGGAACAGAGCGAGAGATTGTGAGAGTGTGTAAGAGAGACAGATATAAAGAAAGAGAGAGAGAGGGAGAGGAGAATGTTTTCATTAGCATGTATTACTTGTCTCTTGCTATTTCCTGCTCTCCCTCCCTCCCATCCTTCCTCATATTGACACATGAAATAAGGATGTGTCTGTGTAATAAAATGCATATTCACCACTGATCCTTGTTAGAAAACTCAGGACTGTTATATAAAATACAGCACTGCCCAGAGGCTAAAGCAGAGGCAACCCAGAAGCATTACACATTCTTTCAACTCTGTGGAGGGGTTTACTTCAGCAAAGCTGCAATTTACAACAAATTAAATACAATGTTTCTCACAACATTCTGAGCTTGGTTTTTCCCTTTATGCTAGTTTTTTTCCTGTGTAAAGGGTGGTACATTTCCCCCCATAATATTGAGTGTATTCATATACGTCTGCAACCAAATTGTCCATCATCACAAATGACCCCCTGCCACCCACCCACTTGCTCTCTCTCTCTTTCTCTAAGACGATGAATCATCATCCACTGTCTGTGATGTGGCAGCAAGCAACCAGCTCTTTGTGTTCACTCTAAATCTTCACCCCTCTAGCTAGCTGTAAGTTCATAGGCTGAAGCCACAGGATAAATCAAAGACCCTTTAGTTACATTGCATTCAAATGAGTCAGAACAGGAAGAGTCAACATAAAATCTGACTGGCGTGGAAATATTTTCATCCCATTGGGATGATATAATGTAGAACCAGCTCTCAAAGGCGAGGTCAATATTCAAAATGATGTTGGTTAAGTAGATAAATAGACAAATACAAAATGGACGAATTAATGGGTTGAATGTACAGTCGTGGCCAAAAGTTTTGAGAATGACACAAATAATAATTTCCACAAAGTTTGCTGCTTCAGTGTCTTTAGATATTTTTGTCAGATGTTACTATGGAATACTGAAGTATAATTACAAGCATTTCATAAGTGTCAAAGGCTTTTATTGACAATTACATGAAGTTGATGCAAAGAGTCAATATTTGCAGTGTTGACCCTTCTTTTTCAAGACCTCTGCAATCCGCCCTGGCATGCTGTCAATTAACTTCTGGGCCACATCCTGACTGATGGCAACCCATTCTTGCATAATCAATGCTTGGAGTTTGTCAGAATTTGTGGGTTGTTGTTTGTCCACCCGCCTCTTGAGGATCGACCACAAGTTCTCAATGGCATTAAGGTCTGGGAAGTTTCCTGGCCATGGACCCAAAATATCAATGTTTGTTCCCCGAGCCACTTAGTTATCACTTTTGCCTTATGGCAAGGTGGTCCATCATGCTGGAAAAGGCATTGTTCGTCACCAAACTGTTCCTGGATGGTTGGGAGAAGTTGCTCTCGGAGGATGTGTTGGTACCATTATTTATTCATGGCTGTGTTCTTAGGCAAAATTGTGAGTGAGCCCACTCCCTTGGCTGAGAAGCAACCCCACACATGAATGGTCTCAGGATGCTTTACTGTTGGCATGACACAGGACTGATGGTAGCACTCACCTTGTCTTTTCCGGACAAGCTTTTTTCCGGATGCCCCAAACAATCGGAAAGGCGATTCATCAGAGAAAATGACTTTACGCCAGTCCTCAGCAGTCCAATCTCTGTACCTTTTGCAGAATATCAGTCTGCCCCTGATGTTTTTCCTGGAGAGAAGTGGCTTCTTTGCTGCCCTTCTTGACACTGTGTGTGCAGATGCACTCACACCTGCCTGCTGCCATTTCTGAGCAAGCTCTGTACTGGTGGTGCCCCGATCCCGGAGCTGAATCAACTTTAGGAGACGGTCCTGGCGCTTGCTGGACGTTCTTGGGCGCACTAAAGCCTTCTTCACAACAATTGAACCGCTCTCCTTGAAGTTCTTGATGATCTGATAAATGGTTGATTTAGGTGCAATCTTACTGTCAGCAATATCCTTGTCTGTGAAGCCCTTTTTGTGCAAAGCAATGATGACGGCACGTGTTTCTTTGCAGGTAAACATGGTTGACAGAGGAACAACAATGATTCCAAGCACCACCCTCCTTTTGAAACTTCCAGTCTGTTATTCGAACTCAATCAGCATGACAGAGTGATCTCCAGCCTTGTCCTCGTCAACACTCACACCTGTGTTAACGAGAGAATCACTGACATCATGTCAGCTGGTCCTTTTGTGGCAGGGCTGAAATGCAGTGGAAATGTTTTGGGGGGATTCAGTTCATTTGCATGGCAAAGAGGGACTTTGGAATTAATTGCAATTCATCTGATCACTCTTCATAACATTCTGGAGTATATGCAAATTGCCATCATACAAACTGAGGCAGCAGACTTTTTGAAAATTAATATTTGTGTCATTCTCAAAACTTTTGGCCACGACTGTACAGACACCTCTATTTTCATAAAAAACACTTCAACCCCACAGGGAGATAAGTAGCTAAACCAAGCCCCTAGTGGTCTGAAAGGGAAAACAGTCTGTATCCATTCCCAACAGAAACACTGGAGTAAAATGACTCCTGAGCAGTACACTTTCATAATGTTCTCATGTTTCCAATAAAGGGGTTTAATCTAGTGCATGATCTAAGAAATATTGTCTCTCTGCCTTTCTATCCACGAACGCACAAACGAACACACACACACACGCACATGCGCACACACACACACACACACACACACACACAAGCACGCCAGTGCTACCCGTAACCGTCACATATGTTTTTGCTTACGGGCCAGACAGAGTCCCCATGCATATCATATGCAGTGCAGTGCTCATAAATGTTAACACAGACCATGTTCAACCCCTCTCCTTTACAGAAGTTACCATTTTCTATACTAACATACAGTTGCAAGAAAAAGTATGTGAACCCTTAGGAAAAACCTTGATTTCTACATAAATTGGTCAAAAAATGTGATCTGATCTTCCTCAGTCACAACAATAGACAAACACAGTGTGCTTAAACTAATAACACACAAAATATATATGTCTATATTGAATACATAATTTAAACATTCACAGTGTAGGCTGGAAAAAGTATGTGAACCCCTAGGCTAATGACTTCTCCAAAAGCTATTTGGAATCAAGAGTCAGCTAACCTGGAGTCCAATCAATGAGACGAGATTGGAGATGTTGGTTAGAGCTGCCCTGCAATATAAAAAACACTCACAAAATGTTTGCTATTCACATGACGCACTGCCTGATGTGAACCATGCCTCGAACAAAAGAGATCTCAGAAGACCTAAGATTAAGAATTGTTGACTTGCATAAATGTCACGATCGTGTTGATATGAACGAGAGGACCAAGGCGCAACATGATTTGAATACATCTTCTTTAATTTATAACGACGAAGATGATCACCAAACACTTATACAACACTAACAAAAACAACAAACGATCGTTAAACTTCAAACGTAAGTGCACACACAAACTACTTACGCCGACATATACATATACAATGACCCACAAACAGCTAAAGCCTATGGCAGCCTTAAATATGGCTCCCAATTAGAGACAACAGAAATCAGCTGTCTCTAATTGAGAACCCATTCCGGCCACCATAGACTTTCCTAGAAAACTACACACCCATAGACACAGCTAGAAACATACACTCAACACAAAACCATAAACTACAACCAACACCCCCTCTACCATATAATACCCCAAAATACACACATACCCCATGTCACACCCTGACCTAACTAAAATAATAAATAAAACAAATAATACTAAGGCCAGGGCGTGACATAACCCCCCCCTTAAGGTGCGAACTCCGGGCGCACCAGCACATAGTCTAGGGGAGGGTCTGGGTGGGCTTCCACGGCGGCGGCTCCGGCACTGGTCGTGGTCCCCACCCCACCATAGTCATAAGGGGCAGCACCGGGATAAGGGGCAGCACCAGGATAAAGGACAGCACCAGGATAAGGGGCAGCACCAGGATAAGGGGCAGCACCAGGATAAGGGGCAGCACCAGGATAAGGGGCAGCACCAGGATAAGGGGCAGATCCTGGCTGGATGACGGCTCCGGCGGATCCTGGTTGGACGGCTCATGGCTGGCTGACAGATCTGGCTGCTCATGGCTGGCTGACGGATCCGGCTTCTCATGGCTGGCAGACGGATCTGGACGCTCATGGCTGGCTGACGGATTTGGACGCTCATGGCTGGCTGACGGCTCTGGCAGATCCTGTCTGGTTGGCGGCTCTGGCAGATCCTGTCTGGTTGGCGGCTCTGGCAGATCCTGTCTGGTTGGCGGCTCTGGCAGATCCTGTCTGGTTGGCGGCTCTGGCAGATCCTGTCTGGTTGGCGGCTCTGGCAGATCCTGTCTGGTTGGCGGCTCTGGCAGATCCTGTCTGGTTGGCGGCTCTGGCAGATCCTGACTGACGAATGGCTCTAGCGGCTCCTGACTGACTAATGGCTCTGATGGCTCGGGACAGACGGGCGGCTCTAATGGCTCTGGGGAGACGGATGGCTCAGACGGCGCTGGGGAGACGGATGGCTCAGACGGCGCTGGGGAGACGGATGGCTCAGACGGCGCTGGGGAGACGGATGGCTCAGACGGCGCTGGGGAGACGGATGGCTCAGACGGCGCTGGGGAGACGGATGGCTCAGACGGCGCTGGGGAGACGGATGGCTCAGAAGAAAACTACACACCTAGAAAACTACACACCCATAGACACAGCTAGAAACATACACTCAACACAAAACCATAAACTACAACCAACATCCCCTCTACCATATAATACCCCAAAATACACACATACCCCATGTCACACCCTGACCTAACTAAAATAATAAATAAAACAAATAATACTAAGGCCAGGGCGTGACAATAAAGGTGGAAAGGGTTACAAAAGTATTTCTAAAAGCCTTGATATTCAGCAGTCCACGTTAAGACTATTTGTCTATAAATGGAGAAAGTTCAGTACTGTTGCTACTCTCCCTAGGAGTGGCTGTCCTGCAAAGACAACTGAAAGAGCACAGCGCAAAATGTTCAATGAGGTTAAGATATGGCTGCAGGGGCAGTATTGAGTAGCTTGGATAAAAGGTGCCCATTTCAAATGGCCTCGTACTCAATTCTTGCTCGTACAATATGCATATTATTATTACTATTGGATAGAAAACACTCTCAAGTTTCTAAAACTGTTTGAATTATATCTGTGAGTAAAACAGAACTCATTTTGCAGCAAACTTCCTGTCAGAAAGTGAAAAATCTGAAATCGAGGCTCTGTTCCAGGGCCTCCCTAATCGTTTGCTTGAAATCTATTAGTATACATGCACTTCATACGCCTTCCACTAGATGTCAATAGGCTGTGAGAGGTGAAATGGGGTCTCTAACTCTTTCTATGGTCAAAAGAGAGAGCTTGGAATGACAGGACCCCAATTTCCTTTGCTCAGGAAGACGCGGAAAGGACTTCCGCATTGGCTTCTGAAAGCTTTTGTTATAGACGGCTAATATCTCCGGCTTTGATTTTATTTGATGAATGTGATAATATCATCGTAAAGTATGTTTTTTCAATATAGTTTAAGAAGAATCAGCTAGAATCAGCTTAACTCATTTAAGAGTGTCAGCTAAAGACTTACAGAAATCTCTGGAACATGCTTTCATCTCTGTTGATGAGTCTACGATACGTAAAACACTACAATAATGGTGTTCATGGGAGGACACCACGGAAGAAGCCACAGCGGTCCAAAAAAAACATTGTGGATGTTCCACAGCGCTACTGGCAAAATATTCTGTGGACAGATGAAACTAAAGTTGAGTTGTTTGGAAGGAACACACAACACTGTGTGGAGAAAAAAAGGCACAGCACACCAACATCAAAACCTCATCCCAACTGTAAAGTATGGTGGAGGGAGCATCATGGTTTGGACTGCTTCGCTGCCTCAGGGCCTGGACAACATGCTGTCAAGACATTTTGCAGGAGAATGTAAAACTATCTGTCCACCAATTGAAGCTCAACAGAAGTTGGAATGACGCAACAGGACAACAACCCAAAACACAGAAGTAAATCAACAACAGAATGGCTTCCACTGAAGAAAATACACCTGACCTCATCCCGATTGAGATGCTGTGGCATGACCTCGAGAGCGGTTCACACCAGGCATCCCAAGAATATTGCTGAACTGAAACAGTTTTGTAAAGAGGAATGGTCCAAAATTCCTCCTGACCATTTGGTTGAGGTTATTGCTGTCAAAGGAGGGTCAACCAGTTATTATATCCAAGGGTTCACATACTTTTCCCACCATGCACTGTGAATGTTTACACAATGTGGTCAATAAAGACATAAAAACATAAAATTGTTTGTGTGATTAGATTAAGCAGACTGTGTTTGTCTATTGTTGTGACTTAGATGAAGATCAGATCAAATTTTATGACCAATTTATGCAGAAATCCAGGTGATTCCAAAGGGTTTACATACTTTTTCTTGCCACTGTACATTATAGAGTTACACATACATTATGTCTGGATTGTGCCCCAAAAAAGAATGATAACAAAATCGCAGACAACGTTCGTCATTGAAATTCCTTTATTAGTTTTGATAGTTTCACAGGCAGACAATGGTATGCTGGGCTCCTACATTACAAAAATATGTCTGAAGCAATCAAGGCCAGGGTTACGAAGGCCTGAATCCCAGACCTGACTGTTCAGGCTGGTCCCATCCAGGACACTCAAATTAGTATGATATGTTATGTTTGGTATTGTTACATACGACATAAGGTTACTTAAGGGCAAAACAAAAGGAGGATGGTTGGTCGGCATATAACACAAACATCTAGCAACTCAAAGGTTGCACGTTTCAATCTCACCATAGACAACTTTAGCATTTGAGCTAATTGGCAACTACTTACTACTTTTTAGGTACTTTGCTACTACTTAGCATGTTAGTTAATCCTTCCCCTAATCCTGGCACTACAACCACACTCAACAAGAAATCATAAGCAAACAAGAAATGCACAGTCAGGGCCGGCAATTCTAGTGGCCGGTGATTTTAATGCAGAGAAACTGAAATCCATTTTACCTAATTTTTACCAGCATGTAACCTTTGCAACTAGAGGTGACAAAACTCTAGAGCACCAGCTGTTCCGGACGACTGTGTGATCTCTCTCTTCGTAGCTGATGTGAGTAAGACCTTTGAGCAGGTTAACATTCACAAGGCCGCGGGACTTGATGGAACACCAGGATGCGTACTCAGAGCATGGGCTGACCAGCTGGGAAGTGTCTTAAACTGACATTTTCAACCTATCCCTGACCCAGTTTGCAATCCCAACTTGTTTCAAGCACACCCCTGTACTCCTTGTGCCCAAGAACGCCAAGGTAACCTGCCTAAATGGCTATCGTCCTGTAGCACTCACATCTATAGCCATGAAAGGCTTTGAAAGGCTGGTCATGGCTTACATCAACACCATCATCCCAGACACCCTGGACCCACCCCAATTCTCATACCGCTCTGTGAGAATCGATGCTGGAGACAGGAAGCAGGTAAAGGGAGAACATTTAATAAATAACGGACCTGAAACAGGACAGGAACAGCGTCTAGACACGGGACAAAATAACGACATCAATGCTGACACGGGGAACAAACAGAGGAAACAAACAGATAAAGGGGAGGCAATCAAATAACAATGGAGTCCAGGTGGGTCCAATGCGGCGCAGGTGCACGTAACGATGGTGGCAGGTGTGCGTAATGATAGGCAGTCTGGCGCCCTCCTTTGACGTAATAGATGACGCAATCTCTATTGCACTCCACGCTGCCCTCACCCACCTGGACAAAAGGAATACCTATGTAAGAATTAAGGTTATTATAGTAAACGAAAACTGAAACTTGAGTAAACTGAAATAAAAACATTTAAAAAACTACTACACTGAAATGATCATATTTGACTGCAAAACGAACTAAAATAAAATAAAAAACATTATAAATGATGCTTAGTTTTACTTTTGGGGCGTGCGGGTTAAATGGGGTTTTCAAGCTTTTTTTCAAATGGGGTTTTCGAGCTTTGAATCTGGCAGGTAAATGCTGCCGGTAGATGGCGATGTTTCAAATAGGCATAGCTTGGGCATCACTATCACTAGCTATCACGAGCTAACAGGGAAGAAACCTGTATTGCCCATATGTAGCTTATTTCTGGTCACAGGTTCAGGAATGGTTAAAATAGCACAACATGCACTTAAATTAACCTTACAAATTGCAATGTTGGGCGATTTGGAAAGCCATAGTCAGTCAATAAATAATATAATAATACTCGTCGGAAAGGTTATTGTCTTTAGCTCACAATCTGTGGATGCTATCCGATTAGAAGGGTTAAAAATGTATGTAAAACATCACAGTACAATTTAAAAACACATGGCACATGGAAGCCAAACGAGGGTGGTCTATGGTGATAGGTGGGATGGGCTGAGGGGTGGGATTAAAGAGCTTATGTTTGATAATGTATTATTGTTATGTGATTGCTTTATATAAAAGTACCATGTATGTAAAATGTGTATGTAAAATGTGTATGCAAAATGTGTATGTAAAATGTGTATGCAAAATGTGTATGTAAAATATATATGTAAAATGTATATGTAAAATATGTAGCAGAAAAGCTGTAAAAAACAAAAAAGATATGTGTCCTCTGTGTGGTGGATGGGTTAATAAAAAATAAAAAAAAGAACAGGATAGAAGTCCTAAGTATGGAGTGTCAATGGGTCAAGCTAGAGCAGCTTGTGAAGTTGCTGGAGCTGTTTGCAATCCACACCAAACTGACAGCGAGTTGCTGTCTGACTTCTCAACATTGAGGCACACTTGCAGTCAACTATTGTTGCAAAACAGTTGGTACAGGTCCTCCTGAAGTCACTGAGTGAGCACTTTGCATGCACACTGACTCATCTGGCAGCCAACTTCAATCCAACCCCTGCAGCAGCTTGCCTGATGGACCCAAGTGTGTCTCTGCCACTTTGTTCAACAGAGATGGAGCCACTGATGAGGGCAGCAGAGTCTTTTGTACTTCAGAAAATCTGAAAGTACAGACGGGGAGCAGCAGGACACCAGGAAGATGCCAGCACAATGAATACAGCAAGCATCTCGACCACAGGGCTTCAGAAATATAGCTTCCCCGCATCAATAATAGTTTCTGAGGGCACTGTCCAGCTGGAGGGTCAACCTGGCAGGGAAAAAAGTGCCCGTGTGAGCTGCGGAAACACCTGGAAGAGGTAAAGGGGGGCATGTTTACAGAGGGACATCTGCGGTTCTGGCAGGCAAAGATGGCCATTTATCCAAAGCTGTGCTCTGTGGCAATGGATCTAGTTTCTGCCCTTGCATCCCAAGTGTTCGGGGAGAGAATATTCTCTGTCTGTTGACAACTGTCATCAGGCTTGAGAAACCAAACGACCACATCTCTGGAAAGTAGTCTTCTTGAAGATGAACCAGAAAATCTTGTTGGGTTGAACACACACACACACGCGCACACGCACACGCACGCGCACACACACACACACACACACACACACACACACACACACACACACACACACACACACACACACACACACACACACACACACACACACACACACACAGTCTGTGAACTGATAGATTTGTGAAGAAGTGTTGTATTGCTTATGTTTTTGCTATTTCAAGATGGAGATGGCCTCAATGGCGCTGCCCATGCTCTCACAGACGCCATCATGACACAGATACAGAGATGTTATGTCTAACCAAGTCTATGATCCTGGCCCATCCCCCTATGTATTACTTTCCCTCAGTGGCAAGAAGGGACATCCCAAAAAAATGAACTATAGGCCTACAACATATACAGAAAATGGCTCCGAGCCTCCCACGCATTGGCTACTTTCTGTCCATAACACTTAAACTGAAACTAAATAATATCTTTCTTTTTTTTATCAAACTGTAACTAAATTAAAATGAGTAAATCAAGTCTGAAAACGAACTGAAACTAAACTGAATTTAAAATAAAAATCTAAAGACTAAAATAAATAAAAACTAACATTAAATCACAAAACTATAATAAGAATGTAAGGTAAGAATGCTGTTCATTGTCTACATTTCAGCAATCACCACCATTCTCCCCTCCAAGCTCTTCACCAAGCTCATGATCCTGGGACTGAACACCTCCCTCTGCAACTGGATCTTGGACTTCCTGAGAGGCTGCCCCCTGGCGGTGAGGGTAGGCAACAACATATCGGCCACGCTGACCAACACAGTGGGGGCCCATCAGGGGTGTGTGCTTAGTCTCCTCTTGTACTCCCTGTTCACCCATGCCTGCTTGGCCGGGCACATGACTCCAACACCATAATCAAGTTTGCTGATGACACGATGGTAATAGGACTGATTAAATTGGATTAAATAAATAAAAATCCTCCTCAATCTACACACAATACCCAATAATGACAATGCGAAAAACAGGTTTTTAGACATTTTTGCTCATTTATTAAAAATAAAAAACTGAAATTCCTTATTTACATAAGTATTCAGACCCTTTGCTATGAGACTCGAAATTGAGCTCAGGTGCTCCCGTTTCCATTGATCAGCCTTGAGATGTTTCTAAAACTTGATTGGAGTCCACCTGTGGTAAATTCAATTGATTGGACATGATTTGGAAAGGCACACACCTGTCTATATAAGGTCCCACAGTTGATAGTGCATGTCAGAGGAAAAACCAAGCCATGAGGTCAAAGGAATTGTCCGTAGAGCTCCGGAACAGGATTGTGTCGAGGCACAGATCTGAGGAAGGATACCAAAAAATGTCTGCAGCGTTTAAGGTCCCCAAGAACACAGTGGTCTCTATCATTCTTAAATGGAAGAAGCTTGAAACCACCAATACTCTTCCTAGAGCTGGCCGCCCAGCCAAACTGAGCAATTAGGGGAGAAGGGTCTTGGTCAGGGAGGTGACCAAGAACCCAATGGTCACTCTGACAGAGCTCCAGAGTTCCTTTGTGGTTATGGGAGAAACTTCCAGAAGGACAACCATCTCTGCAGCACTCCACCAATCTGGCAGTTATGGTAGTTGCCAGACGGAACCCACTCCTCAGTAAAAGGCACATGGCAGCATGCTTGGAGTTTGCCAAAAGGTACCTAAAGACTCTCAGGCCATGAGAAACAAGATTCTCTGGTCTGATGAAACCAAGATTGAACTCTTTGGCCTGAATGCCAAGCGTCACATCTGGAGGAATCCTGTCACCATCGTTATGGTGAAGCATAGTGGTGGAAGCATCATATTGTGGGGATCTTTTTCAGTGGTAGGTACTGGGAGGCTAGTCAGGATCAAGGGAAAGATGAATGGAGCAAAGTACAGAGAGATCCTTGACAAAAACTTGCTCCAAAGCGCCCAGGACCTCAGACTGGGGCGAAGGTTCACCTTCCAACAGGACAATGACCCTAAGCACACAGCCAAGACAACGCAGAAGTACCTTCGGGACAAGTCTCTGAATGACCTTGAGGGGCCCAGCCAGAACCTGGACTTGAACCCGATCTAACATCTCTGGAGACACCTGAAAATAGCTGTGAAGCAACACTCCCCACCCATCCTGACAGTTTGAAAAAATCTGCAGAGAAGAATGGGAGAAACTCCCCAAATACAGGTGTGCCAAGCTAGTAACGTCTTACCCAAGAAGACTCAAGGCTGTAATCGCTGCTAAAGGTGCTTCAACAAAGTACTGAGTAAAGGGTCTGAATTCTTATGTAAATGTAATGTCATTTTTTTAACGCATTTGCAAAAAAATCTAAAAAAATGCTTTTGCTTTGTCATTATGGGGTATTGTGTGTAAATTGATGAGGGAAAAAAAACTTTAATCCATTTTAGAATAATGCTGTAACGTAACGAAACGTGGAAAAAGTCAAGGGTTCTGAATACTTTCCGAATGCACTGTAACATGGTCCACACATACCCACACAGTTATGAAGAGGGTATGACAGTGCCTCTTTCCCCTCAGGAGTTTGAAAAGATTTGGCATGGGCCCTCAGATCCTCAAAAAGTTCTACAGCTGCACCATTGAGAGCATCTTGACTGGCTGCATCACCTGCAACTGCAAGGCACCCGACCACAAGGTGCTACAGAGGGTGGTAAGTACTGTCCAGTGAGCTCCCTGCCATTCAGGACCTCTATACTAGGCGGTTTCAGAGGAAGGACCAAAAAATGTCAAAGAATCCATATAAACAAACTATAGACTGTTCTCTCTGCTTCTTGTGCTGACTTTGCTTTCTGAGGCAGGTTGGAAATCGATAGTGAGTGTTGCAACCGAGGACAGACGCTGATCAGCACTCAGCGGTCCCATGCTGTGAGCTTGTGTGGTTTACCACTTCGCGGCTGAGCCATTGTTGCCCCAAGACGTTTCCTAACAGCACTTACAGTTCACCGGGGCAGCTCTAGCAGGGTGGAAATTTGTCAAACTGACTTGTTGGAAAAGTGGCATCCTATGACGGTATTACGTTGAAAGTCACTGAGCTCTTCAGTACAGGCCATTCTACTGTGAATGTCTATGGAGATTGCATGGCTGTGTGCTCGATTTTATATACTTGTCAGCAACAGGTGTGGCTGAAATAACCGAATCCACTAATTTGAAGGGGTGTCCATATTATTTTGGCCATGTAGTGAATTACTTCAATAAATCACTTCTACTACCTCGTACCACAGTGGAGCTTGGCGCTGGCAATACCAGAGTTGTGGCTTCGACTCCCTATAGACCGCACCGAATGTTTGAATTACAGTGACTGCTGAATGAACACATACAATATTGCCATATGCTTTTGATCAATGATTTTGATCATGCATTTGAATAAAAAATGGGTTCAAGTGTCAGTAAGGACATCTTGGTAGTTTGCATTCTGGGTAATGAGGTGACAACATGGCTGCAGGCTTATGCCAGGTGAGCTCTGATTGGCTTTGTGTTGTTTTGGACATGTGGAGGACATTGTCTTGTCTGATAATAAAAGAGACTGAGTTATAGGTCTGATATCTCCTGCCAGTAACAACAACAATGCAAATGAGGAGCCACATCTATCACTCACATCCAAATGGAGACCAGATGGTTTCTTACTTCAAGGGTAGAATGTTCTATCAGACCCCGGTGTTGGTATCTAACCAGGGCCAGTCCACACAGCCAAATTGGTTGTAGTTTTAAAATCCTTATGGGTGCCATGGTGGCACCAAAAGTCATGGAGAACAGGTTGTTTAACTTTTGTTCTTATGCAATAACATTTTCCCCCCCAGATAGTAGAACAGGTACTTGGATACAACACCCCACATTTCTTGCATTTCTCTAAAAGCCATGGAACAGGAGTACAAACAAAATGTATAATTGGTTAATAATAAGTGTCTGTATTTATGGTGGATGCCAAATAAGAGGTCAGTGTATGCTCTAAAAAAAGATGACAGACTGTAATTTGGGAGAGAAATCACTTGTGTCCTTTTGCGACCCTCCTCAAGAGTTATCATTGGGTTATTTATGATGCTGTCAGAGACAGTTCTGGGTGGGGCTGGGATTCCCTTCTCTGGGACTTTGGAAGTATTCACACCAGCAGGGCTGGTCTTTGCCGTTCTGCCGCCATAGGCAAGACCAAAACATGACCCCCCCCCCCCCCCGCAAAACTAGAATAGTCCCAGTAAGCAAAATGACGTTGAAAAGACGTCTAAAATATATTTTCCTGACGTTGAAGTTAGGTTCAATTTAGGTTCTGAATGAAAGGTGAAAATGTTTTTTCCGGTCATGACCGGACCAAAAACCAATGTCCGTGGATGTGGAAATCAAGGCCGGTCCGTAACTTCTCTAAAAAAGACATACAAAAAGCTTTGGCATCGGTCCATGCTTACTGAGGTGTAGCCTACAGTGTTGCCTGAAATTGAATTTTATGATGGCCCATCTATGTGGTAAGCCTACCGTTTGTATAACACCAAAAAACTAAGTCCGGACAGGACCATATCCACCAGCAATGAAATGTTATGAATTTCCATCCATGTGGTTGGTCCACCGTTTTTTAAACAGGCCATTGCATTGGCTTTTTTAGTCCTGATTCCCGTGACTAATCAATTTGTCTATTTAAGCTCTGCATATCAGCTACCTAACTTTATCAGGAGTTATCGCAAACCTATTTGCAATGTGTTCACACAGCGGGAAATGTAGAAGTATTTTCTATTTTGCTATGATCAGCTTGTCAAAAATGTATGGATACAAACTTGAAACCACTGATCATGATAATGGGGTGAAACTCCTGGATATCAGTTGTGATTGTCCATTCCATATTATCCATTTTACTTTGACCTGTCTTGTTTAGTAGAAACAGAGAGAGGAGCAGCTAACAAGAACAGCTAAGCTAGCAACTGAAAAAGTTCACATGGAAAAAGGTGAAGATGGGAGACTCGCTGTCTTCAATCAGCCCACAGGAGAACTTTGACTTCACAGACTTTGGTAACTGGCCCAAATGGATCTGGAGTTTTGATTTTTTTTGCATAGCAACAGGCTTAAAGATCTGATCAATACCAAGTCAACCCACTAGTGCAGTGGTTTCCAACCTTTTTCGGTTACTGTACCACCAACTGAATTATGTTCTGCCCAGAGTACCCCTGAAGTACCCCCTCATGTGAGTTTTACCAGTTATGGTCTCATGAGTCTTCTCATGTGCCCCCTGTGGAAAGGCAAAGTAACCCCAGGGGTCCTAGTACCCTTGGTTGGGAACCACTGCACTAGTGTATACAATGAGTGATAAAGCTGATGGTGTTCTCTCCACATGAAAGTCAGAGGTGTTTTTGAGAATCATTTTGTGTGTAAACAATGTAATCTATGAGAGGGCTACATTCAATAAACGGTGTCAAGAGCCATGCGAGACAGCTGTGTCATTCATCATTGCAGTTCATAAACTAGCAGAGTACTGCCAGTATGGCAGAGTACTGAGTACTGCCAGTATGGTTGAGTACTGCCAGTATGGCAGAGTACTGAGTACTGCATGCCAGTATGGCAGAGTACTGCCAGTATGGCAGAGTACTGAGTACTGCCAGTATGGCAGAGTACTGCCAGTATGGCATACTCCAAGAGGAGATGGTCAGAGACAGACGGATAGTAGGCATAATGGATCGAGACTACAGCTAGACTCAGGGTTGACTCTCACAAAAGCCATTATTTATTAAAATAAGACAATAGGAGGAAATAAAAAACAAGCAGCCAATACTACTTAGCACTAGCAGCTCAGACATGAAAGAGGAAAACATGGATACAATGACATTCCAGAGAATGGGCAAACAGCTTCAAGTGAAACATTTACAGAAATGGCATGGAACTGTCAATCAAACCACAGAATGTGGAAGATGTGGTAAGCCACAGCCACAATCACTGTACAGTAGCCCTGCACGGGAGGCACGGGAGGCAGAGTGTAGAAAATGCCACAAGAAAGGTCATTTCGCTGCTGTGTGTAAATCATATAGAAGAGCAGATTAAATCCATGATGTGTGAGAGACCACTGAATATATTTTATTGGAGAAATAAACTCTGAATGTGAATGAGATTTGTCAACAGAGGACTTTAAGCTGGTACCGGAGCGCCAAGTCTAAGACCAAAAGGCTCCTTAACAGCTTCTACCCACAAGCCATAAGGCTGCTGAACAATTAATCAAATGGCCACCGGACTATTTATATTGACACCCCCCTCCCCTCCATTTGTTTTGTACACTGCTGCTACTCGCTGTTTATTAGCGATGCATTGTCACATCACCCCTACCTCCATGAACAAACTGAGATTTTTGGATATAAATATGAACTTTATCGAACAAAACATACATGTATTGTGTAACATGAAGTCCTATGAGTGCCATCTGATGAAGATCATCAAAGGTTAGTGATTCATTTTATCTCTATTTCCGCTTTTTGCGAGTGCGGGGAGGAGGCACAGGATACACTGGGGCGTGGAGACGCATTGGAGATCTGGAACGTAGAGCTGGCTCAATGCGACCTGGCTGGATGCCCATTCTAGCCCGGAAAATGCGAGGAGCTGGAATAGAGCGCACCGGGCTATGAATGCGAACTGGAGGCACCGTGTGCATTTCTGCGTAACACGGTGCCTGACCAGTCACACACTCCCCACGGTAAGCACGAGGAGTTGGCTCATGTCTCCAACCTGACTCAGCCAATCTCCTCGTGTGCCCCCCCCCCCCCAAAAAAAATGATTGGGGCTGCCTCTCGTGCTTGCATTGTTTGTATTTCTCCTCATAATATCGCCGTTCCGCTTTTGCTGCCTCTATTTCCACCTTCGGAAGGCGATACTCCACAGCCTGCGTCCAGGGTCCTGCTCCATCCAGTATCTCCTCCCAGGTCTCCATAAAACGCTGCTCCTCCTTTTCACGTTGCTTGGTCCTTTTGTCATGGCCATTGTAAGGAGGAGACCAAGACCACGCAGCGTGGTATGTGTACATTCTTATTTATTTTAACACATGAACACTGAACAAACTAACTAAATAACAAAACGAACTGTGAAGCTTATATGGATAGTGCAGACAGGCAACTAAACATAGAACAAGAACCCACAAATACCCAAGGGAAAATGGCTACCAAAATATGGTCCCCAATCAGAGACAACGATAAACAGCTGCCTCTGATTGGGAACTATATCAGGCCACCATAGACATATATATACCTAGACCTACAAAACCCCTAGATATACAAAAACCCTAGACAAGATGAAACTAGCATACCCACCCTAGTCACACCCTGACCTAACCAAAATAATAAAGAAAACAGAGATAACTAAGGTCAGGGCGTGACATGCAGACTCTGGGGCCTTTCAGAACATATGTGTATATACTGAGATCATGTAACACTTAGATTGCACACATGTGGACTTTATTTAACTAATTATGTGACTTCTGAAGGTAATTGGTTGCACCAGATCTTATTTAGGGGCTTCATAGCAAAGGGGGTGAAAACATATGCATGTACCATTTTTCAGCTTCAAATTTTTTACATTTTTTGAAACAAGTAATTCTTTTCATTTCACTAACACCAATTTGGACAATTTTGTGTATGTCCACTACGTGAAATCCAAATAAAAATAAATTTAAACGACAGGTTGTAATGCAACAAAATAGGAAAAACAGCAAGGGGGTTGAATTTTTCAGAGCCAGTACATTTTTATCTTGTTGTTATCAGTCCCAACCTTCAGCTCCATGCAACCCCTCCCATCTATCTCTTAACACCATCCATTTTGGATTTCTAATTGCCATATATTTTTAACTGTGCTGTGATGCTTCACAAAAGTACTGAACCTTTCTATTCTCATACCTTCTACAGATTGTAAATTAAAGATAAACATTTTTGTTAAATAATTATTATAATATTGATCGATTGACTATGACATTTCAAATCACCCAGTATTGCGATCTGCAGCATTAGTTCTAGGTAAATGTTACAATTCTTCAGCCATTCCTGGACCTGTGACTAAAAACGAGCTACATGTGGACAGTACCAAAATAAATGATCTAATGACTCTGCCTCCTCGCAGCAAAATCTGCAGAGCTGGAAAGATTGTATCCCCCTTATATATAACATTCTATTGGTTGCAAGAATTTTGTATAATAATTAAATTATATTACCAAGGTGGCTTAGCAGTTCAGACGTATTTTTCCGTGTTGTCGTGTCGTGTCCTGTATATATATATATTTACACCTTTTCTTCACATATCTTTTATTTATTTTATTATCCAAGAACTCAACTACAAAAGCTTTCCTGCAAAAGCTTTCCTGCAACCCGCTTCACCAATTAGAATAAGTACTATTTACCTCAATCTGAAAATCCATCGTGGAAGATAGCCAGGGGCTAATTCAGAAGCTAGCCTGAAAGCTAATCCAGAAGCTACTCCGATAGCTAGCCAGAAGCTAATCTGTAGCTGCCCCGAAATTAGCCGGTTTGCTGGCTAGCGTTGGTGTTTCAGCTGCCCACGTTTTGCGGTCATCAGCTATTCCTCTAGCTCGATAATCTACCGGCACTTTTGTGCAACGCGACTCGGACCGGAGCATTCCGGGACTTTTTTTCTCTCAGTTTCCCCGGATTCCAACCGCAGCCTCTGGACACTTGCACCTTGATTTCGCAGCTAGCTAGCTGCATACCGTGTGACTATTGGCTTACGTCGACCCCGGAGCTAACTCAAATCATGCTGGAGCTAGCCAGCTGAGGAGTTCCATCACCATCCGGACCCGCTTCTTTGTTGCTGCTGCAGATACGGAACCCCACCGGGCCTTCACGACTGACTGCCGACGTTATCTGCCCGAGGGATTTATCCAACCGGCACCTCCGTCCCGGCGTTACCTGAACGCTCATCTGAGGCCCGCTAATCGTTAGCTGTCTTATCGGCTGCTATCTGAACAAAACCCCACTACACGGAACCTACCGACGGAAACGCACGAGGTATCTACAAACAGACCTCCATCCTATGCTGCTACCGATAGCCATATACCCGGCCAGCTGTCTGGATCGCCACGACCCCAACCAACCTCTACTCACTGGACCCTTATTTATCACTCGATTAAGCTTGCCTCTCCTTAATGTAAATATGCCTTGTCCATTGCTGTTCTGGTTAGTGTTTATTGACTTATTTCACTCTAGAGATTCTAGCCCTGCTCTCTATACCATATCCAACCCTGCAGTTCCACCACCCACATATGCGATGACATCACCTGGTTTCAATGATGTTTCTAGAGACAAGATCTCTCTCATCATCACTCAATACCTAGGTTTACCTCCACTGTATTCACATCCTACCATACCTTTGTCTGTACATTATTCCTTTAAACTATTTTATCGCCCCCAGAAACTTCCTTTTACTCTCTGCTCTGGTAGCTCTAGGCGACCAATTCTCATAGCTTTTAGCCGTACCATTATCCTACTTCTCCTCTGTTCCTCTGGTGATGTAGAGGTGAATCCAGGCCCTGCAGTACCTGGCTCCACTCCTATTCCCCAGGCGCTCTCTTTTGATGACTTCTGTAACCGTAATAGCCTTGGCTTCATGCATGTTAACATTAGGAGCCTCCTCCCTAAGTTTGTTTTGTTCACTGCTTTAGCACACTCTACCAACCCGGATGTTTTAGCCGTGTCTGAATCCTGGCTTAGAAAGACCACCAAAAATTCAGAAATTTTTATCCCCAATTACAATATTTTCAGACAAGATAGAACGGCCAAAGGGGGCGGTGTTGCAATCTACTGCAAAGACTGCCTGCAGAGTTCTGTTATACTATCCAGGTCTGTTCCCAAACAATTTGAACTTCTACTTTTAAAAATCCACCTCTCTAAAAACAAGTCTCTCACCGTTGCCGCCTGCTATAGACCACCCTCTGCCCCCAGCTGTGCTCTGGACACTATATGTGAACTGATTGCCCCCCATCTATCTTCAGAGCTCGTGCTGCTAGGCGACCTAAATTTGAACATGCTCAACACCCCAGCCACCCTACAATCTAAGCTTGATGCCCTCAATCTCACACAAATTATTAATGAACCTACCAGGTACCACCCCAATTCCGTAAACACGGGTACCCTCATAGATATCATCCTAACAAACTTGCCCTCCAAATACACCTCTGCTGTTTTTAACCAAGATCTCAGCGATCACTGCCTCATTGCCTGCATCCGTAATGGGTCAGCGGTCAAACGACCTCCACTCATCACTGTCAAACGCTCCCTGAAACACTTCAGCGAGCAGGCCTTCCTAATTGACCTGGCCGGGGTATCCTGGAAGGATATTGATCTCATCCCGTCAGTAGAGGATGCCTGGTCATTTTTTAAAAATGCCTTCCTCACCATCTTGAATAAGCATGCCCCATTCAAGAAATTTAGAACCAGGAACAGATATAGCCCTTGGTTCTCTCCTGACCTGACTGCCCTTAACCAACAGAAAAACATCCTATGGCGTTCTGCATTAGCATCGAACAGCCCCCGTGATATGCAACTTTTCAGGGAAGCCAGAAACCAATATACACAGGCAGTTAGAACAGCCAAGGCTAGCTTTTTCAAGCAGAAATTTGCTTCCTGCAACACAAATTCAAAAAAGTTCTGGGACACCGTAAAGTCCATGGAGAATAAGAACACCTCCTCCCAGCTTCCAACCGCCCTGAAGATAGGAAACACTGTCACCACCGACAAATCCACTATAATTGAGAATTTCAATAAGCATTTTTCTACGGCTGGCCACGCTTTCCACCTGGCTACCCCTACCCGGGACAACAGCACTGCCCTCCCCTCTGCTACTCGCCCAAGCCTTCCCCATTTCTCTTTCTCCCAAATACAGTCAGCTGATGTTCTTAATGAGCTGCAAAATCTGGACCCTTACAAATCAGCCGGGCTAGATAATCTGGACCCTTTCTTTCTAAAACTATCTGCTGAAATTGTTGCCACCCCTATTACTAGCCTCTTCAACCTCTCTTTCGTGTCGTCTGAGATCCCCAAAGATTGGAAAGCAGCTGCGGTTATCCCCCTCTTCAAAGGGGGGGACACCCTTGACCCTAACTGCTACAGACCTATATCTATCCTACCCTGCCTTTCTAAGGTCTTCGAAAGCCAAGTCAACAAACAGATTACCGACCATTTCGAATCACACCACACCTTCTCCGCTATGCAATCTGGTTTCAGAGCTGGTCATGGGTGCACCTCAGCCACGCTCAAGGTCATAAACGATATCGTAACCGCCATCGATAGGAAACAATACTGTGCAGCCGTATTCATTGACCTGGCCAAGGCTTTTGACTCTGTCAATCACCACATCCTCATTGGCAGACTCGACAGCCTTGGTTTCTCTAATGATTGCCTCGCCTGGTTCACCAACTACTTCTCTGATAGAGTTCAGTGTGTCAAATCGGAGGGTCTGTTGTCCGGGCCTCTGGCAGTCTCTATGGGGGTGCCACAGGGTTCAATTCTTGGACCGACTCTCTTCTCTGTTTACATCAATGATGTCGCTCTTGCTGCTGGTGATTCTCTGATCCACCTCTACGCAGACGACACTATTCTGTATACTTCTGGCCCTTCTTTTGACACTGTGTTAACAACCCTCCAGGCGAGCTTCAATGCCATACTACTCTCCTTCCGTGGCCTCCAACTGCTCTTAAATACAAGTAAAACCAAATGCATGCTCTTCAACCGATCGCTGCCTGCTCCTGCCCGCCTGTCCAACATCACTACTTTGGACGGCTCTGACTTAGAATATGTGGACAACTACAAATACCTAGGTGTCTGGTTAGACTGTAAACTCTCCTTCCAGACCCACATCAAACATCTCCAATCCAAAGTCAAATCTAGAATTGGCTTCCTATTCCGCAACAAAGCATCCTTTACTCATGCTGCCAAACATACCCTTGTAAAACTGACCATCCTACCAATCCTCGACTTCGGTGATGTCATTTACAAAATAGCCTCCAAAACCCTACTCAATAAATTGGATGCAGTCTATCACAGTGCCATCCGTTTTGTCACCAAAGCCCCATATACTACCCACCACTGCGACCTGTACACTCTCGTTGGCTGGCCCTCGCTTCATACTCGTCGCCAAACCCATTGGTTCCAGGTCATCTACAAGACCCTGCTAGGTAAAGTCCCCCCTTATCTCAGCTCGCTGGTCACCATAGCAGCACCTACCCGTAGCACGCGCTCCAGCAGGTATATCTCTCTAGTCACCCCCAAAACCAATTCTTCCTTTGGACGCCTCTCCTTCCAGTTCTCTGCTGCCAATGACTGGAACGAACTACAAAAATCTCTGAAACTGGAAACACCTATCTCCCTCACTAGCTTTAAGCACCAGCTGTCAGAGCAGCTCATAGATTACTGCACCTGTACATAACCCATCTACAATTTAGCCCAAACAACTACCTCTTTACCTACTGTATTTATTTATTAATTTATTTTGCTCCTTTGCACCCCATTATTTCTGTCTCTACTTTGCACTTTCTTCCAATGCAAACCAACCATTCCAGTGTTTTTTTTAGTTTTTATTTTACTTGCTGTGTTGTACTCACTTCGCCTCCATGGCCTTTTTATATTTTTATTTATTTATACATATATCTGTTTGCCTTCACCTCCCTTATCTCACCTCACTTGCTCACATTGTATATAGACTTATTTTTTTTATCTTTTTCACTGTATTATTGACTATATGTTTGTTTTTACTCCATGTGTAACTATGTGTTGTTGTATGTGTCGAACTGCTTTGCTTTATCTTGGCCAGGTCGCAATTGTAAATGAGAACGTGTTCTCAATTTGCCTACCTGGTTAAATAAAGGTTAAATAAAAAAAAAATAAAAAAAAATTGAACATTTTGAATGACGGCATCGTTTTGCATGTCAATTCATAAACCATGTGCCATGGAATCAGTACATCGAAAATCTCATCCCAACTATTTTGCAATGTATATGGCACAGGTGTACATTTTTTGGTCCTTAAATGAAATTAGTAATATATTTTTATTTATCACAATTGTCTTTAACCATTTTTAGTCTTTAATGCAGGGCCGACAGACAAGTTTCTTACTTTTTCCCCCTTCCACTTGCCTCTTCCATTTTTGTGGTAATGCTGCAATTACTTGGTTGTAATTTTAGGTAGAGCAGACATTTCCATATGTCTGTGTTAGCTGAATGTGTGACATAACTCCACCAGTCCTATTTACTATATCATTTATAAAGATTATACTTTTTTTTTATATAAAAAAAAGATTTTTTTTTATCAATTAGTATGTTTGAGTTTAACCACAATATTTGTTGGATTATTTGTTCTGTCTTTTCAGGTGGACTAAACTGAAATTGCAACCAACTTTCTAAGGCTTGTTTAAAATAAAACAATATTTTGGAGATGATTTAGTTTTCAAATAACCGAAAGTGAGCGGTTGTAATCTGAATAAAGGGAAAAAGGCCATTCTTGAACATGGGGTGAGACATTCTATATTAATTTACTAGAGAACCATTTCGGATTTAAGTATAACTTTTGTATGACTGATGCCTTTAGTGAGAGGTCTAATGCTTGAATACTTAATCATTTCTGCCCTTTGAATTCATATTCATTATATATATAGGCCCTTTTAATTTTATCTGGCTTGCCATTCCAAATAAAGTTGAATGTTTTTTTGTTCATATCATTTAAAAAGCAGGTCACTAGGTGTAGGCAAAACCATAAGCAAATAGGTCAACTGTGATATGACTAAAGAGATAAAGGTGATTTTTCCACAAATAGACAGGCATTTCTCTTTCCATGGTAGCAAGACCTTCTCTTTTTGCTATCTTTCTATAAAAATGTATTGGAGTGAGATCCTTTCTTTCTTTCGGGATATGTATACGGTGTATGTCCACATCACCGTCAGACCATTTTATTGATAAACAACACGGTAATGTAAAAGTTGCATTTTTTTGTGATCCAATACATAATATAGTACACTTGGTTTTAATCCAGAGAGGTTAGAAAAAGTATCTAGATCCTCTATGAGGCTGTGGAGGGATTGTAATTGTGGTTTTAAAAGAAATCATGAATCATCAGCGTACAATGACACCTTTGTTTTTAAACCTCAGATTTCTAATCCCTTAATATTATTGTTGGATCTAATTTTAACAGCTAACATTTTGATGGCAATACTAAATAGATATTCCGATAGTGGACAACCTTGTATTACTCCTCTTGACAGATTCAAACTTTCTGAGATGTAGCCATTATTTACTATTTTACACCTAGTGCCACTATACATAACTTTAAACAATTTTATAAGAGATTCTCTGAAATTGAAATATTCCAGGCATATATATATAAACTCCAGTCGTACTTTATCAAAAGCCTTTTCAAAATCAGCTATGAAAACCAGGCCTGGTTTCCCCGATATTTCATATTATTCTATTGTTTCCAGTACGTATCTTATATTATCTCCAATGTATCATCCATGTAAAAAACCTGTCTGATTAGGATGAATAATATCTGACAATACCTTTTTAATTCTATGCGCCAAGCATTTAGCTAGAATTTTTGCATTACAACACTGAAGTGTAAGAGGCCTCCAATTGTGTAAATGGACTGGATCTTTATATATACCACTTGGATCCTGTTTCAGTAATAATGATATCAGACCTTGTTGTTGCGTGTCTGATAATCTATCATTTATAAAGGAGTGGTTAAAACATGCTAATAATGGTCCTCTGAGAATATCAATAAAAGTTTGGTATACTCCCACTGGTATGCCATCCAGCCCTGGAGTTTTCCCAGACTTAAAGGCTTTAATTTCATCAAGAGGTTCCTCCTCTGTAATTAGGCCTTCACATGAGTCTTTCTGTAGAGATGTTCATTTTAAATGATTAATAGGAAAAAAAAATCCATACAATTAGCTTTGGTTAGTGGAGATGGAGGAGACTGAAACGAAAACATATTCTTAAAGTACTTTACTTACTCTTTCAAAATATTGTTTGTGAATCATGCGTGACTCCATCATTTGTAACAAGTTTCAATAAACATTTTTGGTAGCATTTCTATGTTGAAGATTGAAAAAGAATTTGGTGCATTTTTCACCATATTCCATCCAGTTCGCTTGATTTGTATAATATATTACACTGGATCTATTTTGAATAAGTTCCTTCATTTCTTTTTGTTTTTCCTCTATCTTATTCTGTGCCTCTGTCGTACAGTATTTATTGCTATCTCACTGTACTGTTAGTCCTTCAATTTTAATATGGACTCTTTTGACCTAAATTTGTTTTTGTTTTAAAGATGAGTACTGAATTGCATGGCCTCTAAAGGCCCATTTAAAAGTGTCCCATACAATAAGGGGATCTGCTGTCGGAAAAAGTCAGTTATACATTCTTCTGTCCTAGTTAAAAACAAGTTAAACAGTCCTGTTACATTTGAGGTAAATCTCACTCTTCCTCTCCTCTTCTGTTTTGTCCTCCCTATAATTGTTATTCACTCCCGTTCCTCCCATTCAGAGAACAACAGTAAGCAGTTAACCAACCTGGTGTCTGCTGACAGCATGGATTCCTCTGCCTCCACCTCTTAGTTCCTTATTTTTTTTCTTTGTCGATTTTTGGGTTTGACGTTTTCTGTGCCTGCTGGATTGGCTGTAACCACACGGTGCAAACACTGAATCCATAAAGATCCAACGTGGCCAGGAGCTTTACTCTCCTGGCAAGACTGACCAGAGGAGGTGTGTGTGCATGTGTGTGCGCGTCTGTGCCTGCACACCATTTCACAGAAAGAGAATGCATAGAATCTCTCCAGATTCCTCATACAGGGTGACCATCCCTCTGTGGTTCCATCAGACCTACAGCAGTGGAGGAAACAGCACAGCAAGGTATAACATGTCACTCCTGACACTTGTAACTGCTTTTTCGGGATGTATTGTTGTCTCTACCTTCTTGCCCTTTGTGCTGTTGTCTGTGCTCAATAATGTTTGTACCATGTTTTGTGCTGCTACCATGTTGTGCTGCTGCCATGTTCTGTTGCTACCGTGTTGTTGTCATGTGTTGCTGCCATGATGTGTTGTTGTCTTCATTCTCTCTTTATGTAGTGTTGTGGTGTCTCTCTTGTTGTGATGTGTGTTTTGTTCTATATATATTTTTTAAATCCCAGCCCCCGTCCCTGGCGGAGGCCTTTTGCCTTTTGTTAGGCCGTCATTGTAAATAATAATTTGTTCTTGCCTAGTTAAATAAAGGTGAAATAAAATAAAAACTCCTCTGGCGATAAAACTGTGGATCATAAATACTTCACAGAGATAAGCTCTCATCTGAACCCAGAAACCAAACAATACAGGCCTCACCTCTCAAACACAGCTGGGGCTCATATCACACAGATTATAGCGCAGGCATTCAGGTCTGGTTCAAATAGAGGATGACCTTAGACACAGATCCAGGATCATTCTACTCTTCCCATACCATAGCCTTAAAGATTAGAGAGAGAAAGGGCAAAATTGGCCTTAGATCAGTGTCTAGGGGATACTTTCTCAGGTCCAGGTCCATCCCAGCTGGGTCCATAAACTCTTAGAAAAAAATGTGCTATCTAGAACCTAAAATGGTTATTTTAGTTAGCTGTCCCCATAGGAGAAACCTTTGAAGAAACCTTTTTGGTTCCAGGTAGAACCCTTTTGGGTTCCATATAAAACCCTTTCCACAGAAGGTTCTTCATGGAACCCAAAAGAGTTCTACTTGAACTAAAACGGGTTCTACCAAGAACCAAAAAGGGCTATCCTATGGGGACAGCCGAAGAACCCTTTTGGAACCCTTTGGAACCCTGTGTACAGACAACAGCTGTCCAGTTATCTGGAAGCATGCTGTCTGTTTGTAGTCCGTCAGCTGTAGTGGCTCATAGAGATTGTAGTAGGAATTTCCAGTTGAACAGAAAGAAGAGCAGTCGTTGATAAAAATCCCTCAAAATCAACCCGGTTTAACTATAAGTTGCAAAAGGGAGACACCTCCAGCACAGAAAATTATTAACTGGCCTCTTGGAGACAGGCACTTTATGTTCTAATCATACAGTACTTTGCCAGCTGCTACAGAATCACACAGTGTTCACAATGTCATTAATACAATAATAATCAGTGTGTCCTCTGTCCTTGTACTTTCAGTAGCTCTGGCGTCAATCACTATCAAAAGACCTGAGAAGAATCTATAACATTCAGTATCAAGTCTAGTGACCATCAACCCGCACACAAATGAGTGTCACAAATAGAACACTGGAATCATATTTATTACACAATGGGTAAATATTTAAATATGCTAAACCTTGTGTTAATTAACTGAATATGAACTTTATAAATCTTAAATATTCCCATTACAAAGATGGAGACTCTTAGGGTCTGATGAAGTTCAGTGAGGCTATGAGAGAGAACTGTAATTTAGGTTTTTGGTTTCACTGCTAAGCTGCACACAACAATAATCACCTCCTCCAGCACAGTAGACAATTTAGTGACGGTTTTCACCTTGGCATTTGGAGTTTGCCATCTCTGTGGTGTTTCTGGCTTCTGTCCAATTTCTTTTCATCGTTCCAAATGTCACACCTCAACTCACCCCATCCATAACACAAAAGTTTCCCACACCTTCAAATAAAATGTGATTGTCAAATAACACACACTTACCCCTCATCGCACCCTAGACTGAAGACTCACCTCAAACTACAGTACCTTTGTCCTTGGCCTAACCCCAACCTTTCCTCCCTCTCTCTTTCTCATATTGTTCTGTCTCATTCTCACAGAGCCAGACGCCTGCTGCCCAGCTGTTCTCAGATGGCTAAGATAAGACTATGGGAAAAGGACTGACACACGCACACATGAACATGCATGCACATACACACTCACACCAGTGACACTCCATAAAAGGGATCATCAAAGCCCCACTTGTTTTTCGCTTTCCCTCCATCTCCTCCCTTTCTTTCCCTCTGTCTCCTCCCTCTCTTTCCCTCTGTCTCCTCCCTCTCTTTATCCTCGATGAGCAAATCAATGTAAAAAAGAACCCACAAACAAACCATTAAGTAAGCCATAACTATGACTGTAAGGACAATGTGAAAACGAGCTGAAGCGTGCTTAATTTTCTCTTAAAAATCTAAATCAAACAAAATGTGATTTATCACATGATTCGTAAACAACAGTTGTAGACTAACAGTGCAATGCTTACTTCTGGGCCTTCCTAACAATGCAGAGAAAAATATATAAAAAATACAGTGGGGAGAACAAGTATTTGATACACTGCCAATTTTGCAGGTTTTCCTACTTACAAAGCATGCAGAGGTCTGTAATTTTTTATCATAGGTACACTTCAACTGTGAGAGACGGAATCTAAAACAAAAATCCAGAAAATCACATTGTATGATTTTGAAGTAATTAATTAGCATTTTATTGCATGACATAAGTATTTGATCACCTACCAACCAGTAAGAATTCCGGCTCTCACAGACCTGTTAGTTTTTCTTTAAGAAGCCCTCCTGTTCTCCACTCATTACCTGTATTATCTGCACCTGTTTGAACCCGTTACCTATATAAAAGACACCTGTCCACACACTCAATCAAACAGACTCCAACCTCTCCACAATGGCCAAGACCAGAGAGCTGTGTAAGGACATCAGGGATAAAATTGTAGACCTGCACAAGGCTGGGATGGGCTACAGGACAATAGGCAAGCAGCTTGGTGAGAAGGCAACAACTGTTGGCGCAATTATTAGAAAATGGAAGAAGTTCAAGATGATGGTCAATCACCCTCGGTATGGGGCTCCATGCAAGATCTCACCTCGTGGGGCATCAATGATCATTAGGAAGGTGAGGGATCAGCCCAGAACTACACGGCAGGACCTGGTCAATGACCTGATGTCACGTTCCTGACCTGTTGTCTGTTATTTTTGTATGTGTTTAGTTGGTCAGGGCGTGAGTTGGGGTGGGCATTCTATGTTTTGTGTTTCTATGTTTAGGCCATTGGTAATTAGCCTTATATGGTTCTCAATCAGAGACAGGTGTTTGTCGTTTCCTCTGATTGGGAACCATATAAAGGTAGGGTGTTCACACTGTTTGTTTGTGGGTGGTTGTCTTCCGTGTCTGTATGTATGTTTGTACCACACGGGACTGTAGCGTTTTGGTTTGTAGTCTATACCTGTTCTTCGTGTTATTTGTAAGTTCTCTAGTTCAGGTCTGTCTTCGTTCGTTTTGTTATTTTGTAATTATTCCAAGTGTTGTTTCGTGTTCGTCTTCGTCGTTTAATAAATTCATTATGTTTTCTAAACCCGCTGCATGTTGGTCTGATCTCTACTCCTCCTCTTCGGACGAAGAGGAGGAGAACAGCCGTTACACCTGAAGAGAGCTGGGACCACAGTCTCAAAGAAAACCATTAGTAACACACTACGCCGTCATGGATTAAAATCCTGCAGCGCACGCAAGGTCCCCCTGCTCAAGCCAGCGCATGTCCAGGCCCGTCTGAAGTTTGCCAATGACCATCTGGATGATCCAGAGGAGGAATGGGAGAAGGTCATGTGGTCTGTGGAGAAGGTCATGTGGTCTGATGAGACAAAAATATAGCTTTTTGGTCTAAACTCCACTTGCCGTGTTTGGAGGAAGAAGAAGGATGTGTGGTGTGACGTGACGTGACGTGGTGGGATCATAACAACATACAGGAACTCAAGTCATTCTGTTCACCTGACTTAGAATTCCTCACAATCAAATGTCGACCGCATTATCTACCAAGGGAATTCTCTTCGATTATAATCACAGCCGTATATATTCCCCCCCAAGCAGACACATCGATGGCCCTGAACGAACTTTATCTGACTCTATGTAAACTAGAAACCACACACCCTGAGGCTGCATTCATCGTAGCTGGGGATTTTAACAAGGCTAATCTGAAAACAAAACTCCCTAAATTCTATCAGCATATCGATTGTGCTACCAGGGCTGGTAAAACCCTAGATCATTGTTATTCTAACTTCCGCTACGCATATAAGGCCCTCCCCCGCCCTCCTTTCGGAAAAGCTGACCACGACTCCATTTGTTGCTTCCAGCCTACAAACAGAAACTAAAACAAGAAGTTCCCGCGCTCAGGTCTGTTCAACGCTAGTCCGACCAATCTGATTCCACGCTTCAAGACTGCTTCGATCACGTGGATTGGGATATGTTCCACATTGCGTCCAACAACAACATTGACGAATACGCTGATTCGGTGAGCGAGTTCATTAGAAAGTGCATCAGTGACGTAATACCCACAGCAAAGATTAAAACATTCCCAAACCAGAAACCGTAGATTGATGGCAGCATTCGAGCGAAACTGAAAGCGCGAACCACTGCTTTTAACCAGGGCAAGGTGACCGGAAACATGACCGAATACAAACAGTGTAGCTATTCCCTCCGCAAGGCAATCAAACAAGCTAAGTGCCAGTATAGAGACAAAGTAGAGTCACAATTCAACAGCTCAGACACAAGAGGTATGTGGCAGGGTCTACAGTCAATCACGGATTACAAAAGGAAAACCAGCCCCGTCGCGGACCAGGATGTCTTGCTCGCAGACAGACTAAATAACGTTTTTCCTCGCTTTGAGGACAATACAGTGCCACCGACACAGCCCGCTACCAAAACCTGCGGGTGAGTAAAACATTTAAACGTGTTAACCCTCGCAAGGCCGCAGGCCCAGACGGCATTCCCAGCCACGTCCTCAGAGCATGCGCAGACCAGCTGGCTGGTGTGTTTACGGACATATTCAATCAATCCTTATCCCAGTCTGCTGTTCCCACATGCTTCAAGAGGGCCACCATTGTTCCTGTTCCCAAGAAAGCTAAGGTAACTGAGCTAAACGACTACCGCCCTGTAGCACTCACTTCCGTCATCATGAAGTGCTTTGCGAGACTAGTCAAGGACCATATCACCTCCACCCTACCTGACACCCTAGACCACTCCAATTTGCTTACCGACCCAATAGGTCCACAGACGACGCATTCGCAACCACATCTGACAGCACAGTTGCAGTCACCAACGCTCTGGATAACATAAAAACAGCCTAACCAGCTCTGCTAGGGTGAATAATGTTCAGTGAGCTGTTCTCTCATTTGTGTCTGGAAGTAGCTAGCACTTTACCAGTTAGCTTGGGTGCTTGACTGCTGTTGTTAGTACAGAACACTCAGATCAACCCACTCCAATTTGCTTACCGCCCCAATAGGTCCACAGGCGACGCAATCGCAACCACACTGCATACTGCCCTAACCCATCTGGACAAGAGGAATACCTATGTGAGAATACTGTTCATCAACTACAGCTCACCATTTAACACCATAGTACCCTCCAAACTCGTCATCAAGCTCGAGACGATGGGTCTCGACCCCGCCCTGTGCAACTGGGTACTGGACTTTCTGACGGGGCGCCCCCAGGTGGTGAGGGTAGGTAACAACATCTCCACCCCGCTGATCCTCAACACTGGGGCCCCACAAGGGTGCGTTCTGAGCCCTCTCCTGTACTCCCTGTTCACCCATGACTGCGTGGCCATGCACGCCTCCAACTCAATTATCAAGTTTGCGGACGACACTACAGTGGTATGCTTGATTACCAACAACGACGAGACGGCCTACAGAGAGGAGGTGAGGGCCCTCGGAGTGTGGTGTCAAGAAAATAACATCACACTCAACGTCAACAAAACAAAGGAGATGATTGTGGACTTCAGGAAACAGCAGAGGGAGCACCCCCATATCCACATCGACGGGACCGTAGTGGAGAGGGTAGTAAGTTTTAAGTTCCTCGGCATACACATCACGGACAAACTGAATTGGTCCACCCACACAGACAGCGTTGTGAAGAAGGCGCAGCAGCCCCTCTTCAACCTCAGGAGGCTGAAGAAATTCGGCTTGTCACCAAAAGCACTCACAAACTTCTACAGATGCACAATCGAGAGCATCCTGTCGAGTTATATCACCGCCTGGTACAGCAACTGCTCCGCCCACAACCGTAAGGCTCTCCAGAGGGTAGTGAGGTCTGTACAACGCATCACCGGGGGCAAACTACCTGCCCTCCAGGACACCTACACCACCCAATGTCACAGGAAGGCCATAAAGATCATCAAGGACAACAACCACCCGAGCCACTGCCTGTTCACCCCGCTATCATCCAGAAGGCGAGGTTAGTACAGGTGCATCAAAGCAGGGACCGAAAAACAGCTTCTATCTCAAGGCCATCAGACTGTTAAACAGCCACCACTAACATTGAGTGGCTGCTGCCAACATACTGACTCAACTCCAGCTCACTTTAATAATGGGAATTGATGGAAATTTATGTAAAAATATATCACTAGCCACTTTAAACAATGCCACTTAAAATAATGTTTACATACCCTACATTACTCATCTCATATGTATATGTATATGCTGTACTCTATATCATCTACTGCATCTTGCCATCTTTATGTAATACATGTATCACTACCCACTTTAAACTATGCCACTTTATGTTTATATACCCTACATTACTGATCTCATATGTATATACTGTACTCTATACCATCTACTGCATCTTGCCTATGCTGTTCTGTACCATCACTCATTCATATATCTTTATGTGCATATTCTTCATCCCTTTACACTTGTGTGTATAAGGTAGTAGTTGTGGAATTGTTTGGTTAGATTACTCGTTGGTTACTACTGCATTGTCGGAACTAGAAGCACAAGCATTTCGCTACACTCGCATTAACATCTGCTAACCATGTGTATGTGTGACAAATATTTTTTTTTATTTGATTTGACAAATAAAATTTGATTTGATTTGAACCCCAAGACCACCATCCCAGCCACCGTCCCCACAGGAGGCCTTTTGCCTTTTGATAGGCCGTCATTGAAAATAAGAATTTGTTCTTAACTGACTTGCCTAGTTAAATAAAGATGGTAGCAGCACAAAACATGGTACAAACATTATTGGGCACAGACAACAGCACAAAGGACAAGAAGGTAGAGACAACAAAACATCACGCCAAGCAGCCACAACTGTCAGTAAGAGTGTCCATGATTGAGTCTTTGAATGAAGAGATTGAGATAAAACTGTCCAGTTTGAGTGTTTGTTGCAGCTCGTTCCAGTCGCTAGCTGCAGCGAACTGAAAAAAGACAAGAAACCCAGGGATGTGTGTGCTTTGGGGACCTTTAACAGAACAGATTGGGTGTTGTATGTGGAGGATGAGGGCTGCAGTAGATATCTCAGGTATGGGGGAGTGAGGCCTAAGAGGGTTTAATATATAAGCATCAACCAGTGGGTCTTGCGACGGGTATACAGAGATGACCAGTTTACAGAGGAGTATAGAGTGCAGTGATGTGTCCTATAAGGAGCATTGTCTGCAAATCTGATGGCCGAATGGTAAAGAACATCTAGCCGCTCGAGAGCACCCTTACTTGCTGATCTATAAATTATGTTTTTGTAATCTAGCATGGGTAGGATGGTCATCTGAATCAGGGTTAGTTTGGCAGCTGGGGTGAAAGAGGAATGATTACGATAGAGGAAACCAAGTCTAGATTTAATTTGAGCCTGCAGCTTTGATATGTGCTGAGAGAAGGACAGTGTACCGTCTAGCCATACTCCCAAGTACTTGTATGAGGTGACTACCTCAAGCTCTAAACCCTCAGAGATAGTACTCACACCTGTGGAGAGAGGGGCATTCTTCTTACCAAACCACATGACCTTTGTTTTGGAGGTGTTCAGAACAAGGTTAAGGGTAGAGGAAGCTTGTTGGATACTAAGAAAGCTTTGTTGTAGAACATTTAACACAAAATCTGGGGAGGGGCCAGCTGAGTATAAGACTGTTTCATTTGCATATAAATGGATGAGAGGTCTTCCTACTGCCTGAGCTATGTTGTTGATGTAAATTGAGAAGAGCGTGGGGCCTAGGATTGAACCTTGGGGTACTCCCTTGGTGACAAGCAGTGATGTGTCTTAGAAAGCAGATTAGAAAGCAGATTTTCTGACGTCATACACTGCACTCTTTGAGAGAGGTAGTTAGCAAACCAGGCCAAAGACCGCTCAGAGACACCAATACTCCTTAGCCGGTCCACAAGAATAGAATGGTCTATCAAAAGCTTTGGCCAAGTCAATAAAAATAGCATCACATCATTGCTTAGAATCAAGGGCAATGGTGACATCATTGAGGACCTTTAAGGTTGCAGTGACACATCCATAACCTGAGTGGAAACCAGATTGCACTTCTTTGAGGAGAAGATCCTGATCATTAGAAAGCAAATTATGGACTCCTCTTTGAATCTGCGTATTCCTCCAAAGCTCAGTTGTCCTGAGTCTGCACAACTCTGCCAGGACCTAGGATCTAGGGAGACACTCAAGGTTTTTAATACTATATCCCTTGACACATTGATGAAAATAATATTGGCCTCTAAACCTTCAAGCTGCATACTGGACCCTATTCCAAATAAACTACTTAAAGAGCTGCTTCCTGTGCTATGTTGAACATAATAAACGTCTCTCTATCCACCGGACGTGTACCAAACTCACTAAAAGTGGCAGTAATAAAGCCTCTCTTAAAAAAGCCAAACCTTGACCCAGAAAATATAAAAAACTATCAACCTATATCGAATCTCCCATTCCTCTCAAAAAGTTTTTAAAAAGTTGTGCAGCAACTCACAGCCTTCCTGAAGACTAACAATGTATACAGTCTGTCTTCAGTCTGGTTTTACCTTTTTAATGGCGTCAGACCGAGGCTCTGCATCTGTCCTAGTGCTCCTAGACCTTAGTGCTGCTTTTGATACCATCGATCACCATATTCTTTTGGAGAGATTGGAAACCCATATTGGTCTACACGGACAAGTTCTGGCCTGCTTTAGATCTTATCTGTCGGAAAGATATCAGTTTGTCTCTGTGGATTGTTTGTCCTCTGACAAATCAACTGTACATTTTGGTGTTCCTCAAGGCTCCGTTTTAGGACCACTATTGTTTTCACTATATATTTTACCTCTTGGTGATGTCATTCTAAAACATAATGTTAACGTTCACTGCTATGCGGACAATACACAGCTGTACATTTCGACGAAACATAGTGAAGCTGTCACTATCGTCTTGATAGGAGAGAGTGGACCAAGGCGCAGCATGATATGAATACATCTTCTTTTTTATTATACGAAGACGTAACACGAAACACTTATACAAACTAACAAAACAACAAACGACCGTGAAGCTACAAACGCAAGTGCACACACAAACTACTTACGTTCAACATAGACATAGACAATTACCCACAAATGCATGATGCCCATGGCTGCCTTAAATATGGCTCCCAATCAGAGACAAATGAAAGACATCTGTCTCTGATTGAGAACCACTCAGGCAACCATAGACATACCTAGAAACATTCACTCAACACAAACTCATACACTACACCCAACACCCCCTTTACCATATAACCACCCAAAACGACAAAACACAAACATTCCCCATGTCACACCCTGACCTAACTAAAATAATAAAGAAAACAAAGAATATTAAGGCCAGGGCGTGACAGAAGCTCCAAAATTTCCCCTACCTGGAAGCCTGTGTTTCAGACATAAGGAAGTGGATGACGGCAAATGTTCTACTTTTAAACTCAGACAAAACAGAGATGCTAGTTCTAGGTCCCAAGAAACAAAGAGATCTTCTGTTGAATCTGATAATTAATCTTGATGGTTGTAAAGTCGTCTCAAATAAAACTGTGAAGGACCTCGGCGTTACTCTGGACCTTGATCTCTTTTTTGACGAACATATCAAGACTGTTTCAAGGACAGCTTTTTTCCATCTACGTAACATTGCAAAAATCAGAAACTTTCTGTCCAAAAATGATGTAGAAAAATGTATCCATGCTTTTGTCATTTCTAGGTTAGACTACTGCAATGCTCTACTTTCCGGCTACCCGGATAAAGCACAAAATAAACTTCAGTTAGTGCTAAACACGGCTGATAGAATCTTGACTAGAACCAAATGTTTTTATCATATTACTCCACTCCTCTACACTGGCTTCCTGTTAAGGCAAGGGCTGATTTCAAGGTATTACTGCTAACCTACAAAGCATTACAAGGGCTTGCTCCTACCCACAAGGGCTTGGTCCTGCCGTACATACCTACACGTACTCTACGGTCATAAGATGCCGGCCTCCTTATTGTCCCTAGAATTTCTAAGCAAACAGCTGGAGGCAGGGCTTTCTCCTATAGAGCTTCATTTTTATAGAATGTTCTGCCTAACCATGTGAGAGACACAGACTCGGTCTAAACCTTTAAGGTTTTATTGAAGACTCATCTTCAGTAGGTCCTATGATTGAGTGTAGTCTGGCCCAGGAGTGTGAAGGTGAATGGAAAGCCACTGGAGCAACGAATCGCCCTTGCTGTCTCTGCCTGGCCGGTTCCCCTCTCTCCACTGGGATTCTCTGCCTCAAACCCTATTACAGGGGCTGAGTCACTGGCTTACTGGTGCTCTTCCGTGCCATCCCTAGGAGGGGGGTGCCAACCCGGACAGGAAGATCACGTTTGTAACTCAACCCACTCAAGTGACGCACCCCTCCTAGGGATGGCACGGAAGAAGGTTGTGCCGTGGGGGAGATCTTTGTGGGCTATACTCGGCCTTGTCTCAGGATGGTAAGTTGGTGGTTGGAGATATCCCTCTAGTGGTGTGGGTGCTGTGCTTTGGCAAAGTGGGTGGGGTTATATCCTGCCTGTTTGGCCCTGTCCGGGGGTATCGTCGGACAGAGACCCCTCCTGTCTCAGCCTTCAGTATTTATGCTGCAATACTCTGGAACCCTGACCTGTGCACCGGACGTGCTACCTGTCCCAGACCTGCTGTTTTCAACTCTTTAGAGACAGCAGGAGTGGTAGAGATGCTCTGAATGATCGGCTATGAAAAGCCAACTGACATTTACTCCTGAGGTGCTGACATGTTGAACCCTCTACAACCACTGTGATTATTATTATTTTACCATGCTGGTCATCTATGAACATTTGAACATCTTGGTCATGTTCTGTTATAATCTCCACCCGGCACAGCCAGAAGAGGACTGGCCACCCCTCATAGCCTGGTTCCTCTCTAGGTTACTTCATAAGTTCTGGCCTTTCTAGGGAGGTTTTCCTAGCCACCATGCTTCTACACCTGCATTGCTTGCTGTTTGGGGTATTAGGCTGGGTTTCTATACAGCACTTTGAGACATCAGGTGATGTAAGAAGGGCTTTATAAATACATTTGATCGATTGTATACCAGAGAGAATACTATAGACATCAAGAAAGCCAGTCAGTTGATTATTGACAAGTTTTTCCAACACTTTTGATAAACAGGGCAAAATAGAAATAGGCCTATAACAGTTAGGATCAGCTTGATCTCCCCCTTTATATAAAGGATGAACCGTGGCTGCCTTCCAAGCAATGGGAACCTCCCCAGAAAGGAGAGACAGGTTAAAAAGGTCGGAGATAGACTTGGCGATAAAAGGGGCAGCAACTTAAAGAAGAAGAGTGTCTAAACAATCTGACCCAGATGTTTTTTTTGGGGTCAAGTTTCAGGAGCTCCTTTAGCACCTCGGACTCAGTGATTGCCTGCAGGTAGAAACTTTGTAGTGGGGCAGGGGGAAAAGAAGGAGAAGCATTGGGGATAGTTGCATTAGAAGGGGTGGGAGATTAGGAAATGTTGGACGGGAAAGGAGGCATGGCTTAGTCAAATAGGAATCCTGACTTAATGAAATGATGATTAATGAGCTCAGCCATGTGCTTCTTGTCAGTAACAAACACATCATCAACTTTAAAGGAGATGGGATTTTTAAAATTATTATTTTGATTTATTTCACCTTTATTTAACCAGGTAGGCTAGTTGAGAACAAGTTCTCATTTACAACTGCGACCTGGCCAAGATAAAGAAAAGCAGTGCGACACAAACAACAACACAGAGATACACGTGGAATAAACAAGCGTACAGTCAATAACACAATAGAAAAAAAGAAAGTCTATATACAGTGTGTGAAAATGGCGTGAGGAGGTAAGGCAATAAATAGGCCATAGTAGCAAAGTAATTACAGTTTTGCAAATTAACATTGGAGTGATAGATGTGCAGATGATGATGTCCAAGTAGAAATACTGGTGTGCAAAAGAGCAGAAAAGTAAATGAAAACAATATGGGGATGAGGTAGGTAGATTGGATGGGCTATTTACAGATGGGCTATGTACAGCTGCAGCAATCAGCTACTCACATAGCTGATGCTCAGATAGCTGATGTTTAAAGTTAGTGAGGGAAATATAAGTCTCCAGCCTCAGCGATTTTTGCAATTTGTTCCAGTCATTGGCAGCAGAGAACTGTAAGGAAAGGCAGCCAAAGGAGGTGTTGGCTTTGGGGATGACCAGTGAGATATACCTGCTGGAGCGCGTGCTACGGGTGGGTGTTGTTATCGTAACCAGTGAGTTGAGATAAAGCGGAGATTTACCGAGCATAGACTCATAGATGACCTGGAGCCAGTGGGTCTGGCGACGAATAGGTAGCGAAGGCCAGCCGACTAGAGCATACAGGTTGCAGTGGTGGGTGGTATAAGGGGCTTTGATGACAAAATGGATGGCACTGTGATAGACTGCATCCAGTTTGCTGAGTAGAGTGTTGGAGGCCATTTAATTTTGGATTGGAGATGTTTAATATGAGTCTGGAAGGAGAGTTTACAGTCTAGCCAGACACCTAGGTATTTGTAGTTGTCCACATATTCTAAGTCAGAACCATCCAGAGTAGTGATGCTAGTCGGGCGGGCGGGTGCGGGCAGCGAACGGTTGAAGAGCATGCATTTAGTTTTACTAGCATTTAAGAGCAGTGAGGAGCTGTGAAAGCTGTGAGGAGGGTTTATTCTCCAGGTCTTTAACCGTTTTTCAGAACTTCTTGGGGTTAGACCCACAGAGAGAGAACTGCTCCTTAAAGTAACTAACTTTGGCCTTCCGGATAGTCTGAGTGCACTTATTTCTCGTTTGCCTGAACGAGTATGTGTGTCGAACCAGGGGCTGAACCTGTTTTTAATTCTCATTTTCTTTATGGGGGTGTGTTTGTTAACAATACACTAACTATATAAAAAGAAGGTCCAATCGTCTTCGACAGCTGATTCTATACCATTTTACAGAAGCCAGGTCATGAAGGAAGGCTTGCTCATTAAAGTTTTTTATCAAGCGTCTATGACAAATCAGGACAGGTTGTTTCACTGAGCAGTCATTACGAACACAGGCTGTAAAACAGTGATCACTAAGGTCATTACAGAAAACACCAGACGGATACCTATCAGGATTATTTGTAAGGATAACATCAAGAAGAGTAGCCTTTTATGGGTGTTTGGAGTCATACCTTGTGGGATTGGTAATAATCTGAGAAAGATTTAGGGAGTCCCATTGCTTTAGGACTTGGTCAGGTGGTTTAAGCATGTCCCAGTTTAGGTCACCTAGCAGGACAAACACAGACTTAGTGTAAGGGACCAGGAGAGAGCTTAGTGCCGGTAGGGTACAGGCCGGTTCCTCTGACCCCGCCTGGTATAGAAGTCCCTGGATGGCAGGGAGCTCGGCCCCAGTGATGTACTGTTCTGTATGCACTACCTTCTCTAACACCTTTGCGGTCGGTTGCCAAGCAGTTGCCATACCAAGCGGTGAAGCAGCCAGTCAAGATGCTCTCAATGGCGCAGCTGTAAAACTTTTTGAGGATCTGAGGGCCCAGGTCTTCCCCCTCTCCTGCGGTCTCATCGTTGTCAGTGATAATGCCTACCACCGTATGGTATGGTAGGAAGACCATTTTCTTTCTTTTATCTCACTTTCTCTTTCTATCAACGTATTTCTCTCTGTCTTCTCAGCTGGCTGTATGGTGGGATCTGTCTCATTAGACTGGATTTATGAGGGGCTCGTTGTGTGAGCTTAGTGGGTCAGTTACTGAATCTATATCTAATTCAACCACCAACATAGGAGATCTGTGTGTGTGCTTGTGCGGTGTGTGTGTGTGTGTTTGTTTACGACTCAAGAGAGGCACTTTAAACTCAAACCTAGGAAATACGTTTTCTGCTTTGTCATGCAACACACACCCCTTAAAGCGGCAATCGGCAGTTGAAACAATAACAAAAGCCTCCCCGCCCCTATTTCTGTACAAAAAAAAGCTGAGATATGGGGCTGGAGAAATGTAACCACTCTCAAATTCCTAGAGAGAGCTGGCTTCCCTCTCTCTCTCTCTTTGTCTCTTTCTGTCTCTCTCTCGCTGCTGACGGTGCAGTTTCCATACTTTATGTCCTTCTCTGACCTGACTTTGACTCTCTATTCCGGCTCACCCCTGACCCCTACCTTTGTCCCCTAGGCAGGGTCAATCATGAGTCCACAGACAAGGTAGCAAGTCTATCATTACAGGGGCACAGAGATCAGTGGCTTTCCCACTCAATCCCACTGTATATGTCATATCAGTCTTGTGCATGTACTGAACTCTGAACAATGAACTTGAGTTGAAAGGAGAAAGCCTCTCCTGCACCTTTTCCGGTTTTCATATCCTTTTTATGCGTACAATATGTGCAAGCCAACAACACTGTTGATCTGCCCGGTTATCCATCAGAACAAATTGCTCCTGACGTTTTAGCTTTTATCCAAATACCTCTTCTCCACCAGCTACCCACACAAAGTTTCCCTTTTGTGCCTGAACCAAACCATTTATCTGAACATTTGATTATTCCAATAAGCAAATACATTCTCCTGGGACGTGTGCCATGTGTGGATTTCATAAAAAAACTATTTTCATTTAACCCAACCAAACTGCAATGGTTAGCCATAACCACCTTTAGACAAAGTCAGAGTTTCAATGGGAAACGTATCCTCTTGTCCTTATTCATGTCTGCTTTAGAACAACATGTGTACATGCCCGGTTAGATGGACATGGTTTGCTTGAAAGGCCTGACCAGCGCGATTGCAGCGCCGCCTTGATTTACTGTGCTACAGTGAAGAAATGTTTTAACATGCAGTTTGTCTTACTAAGTTCTCTGCTGTAAATTGTCATGCACTGCAACCAGTCTCTTTGTGCTTTTCAGATCTGTTCAATAGCAACGAAGCAGAACTATAGGCAAACTTTAAGGCTGGTACATACACACACATAATATATTTTGGACATAGGCAGACTTGCATTGTCAATGATTATTTTTTGTACATTTTAGTAATTTAGCAGACACTCTTATCCAGAGCAACAGTTCATAATAAGATAGCTAGGTGGGACAACCACATATCACAGGTGTAACAGTTAAGCTTCCGTCCCTCTCCTCGCCCCTACCTGGGCTCGAACCAGGGACCCTCTGCACACATCTACAACTGCCTCCCACAAAACATTGTTACCCATCGCTCCACAAAAGCTGCGGCCCTTGTAGAGCAAGGGGAACAAATACTTCAAGGTCTCAGAGCGAGTGACGTCACGAATTGAAACCCTATTAGCGCGCACCCCGCTAACTAGCTAGCCATTTCACATTGGTTACACTCACCCCCCTTTTGACCTCCTCCTTTTCCGCAGCAACCAGTGATCCGGGTCAACAGCATCAATGTAACAGTTAAGCTTCCTTCCCTCTCCTTGCCCCTACCTGGGCTCAAACCAGGGACCCTCTGCACACATCTACAACTGCCTCCCACAAAGCATCGTTACCCATCGCTCCACAAAAGCCGAGGCCCTTGCAGAGCAAGGGGAACAACTACTTCAAGGTCTCAGAGCGAGTGACGTCACCGATTGAAGCGCTATTAGCGCGTACCCCGCTAACTAGCTAACCATTTCACACCGGTTACACAGGCATAGAAGATACATTTTTCCTCATTAAAATAACTATCAGTAGAGTCAGCGTTAGAAGGGGGGGTCAACTGCAAGTGCTTATCCAGGTTTTTTTTGGGGGGGGGGGGTCGAGGTGAGGAAGAAGATTATTTAAGATCATCTTTGAAGAGGTAGGGTTTCAGATGTTTTCAGAAGATGGGCAGGAACTCTGCTGTCCTAGCTTCAAGGGGAAGCTGGTTCAACCATTGGGGTGCCAGGACCGAGAAGAGCTTTGACTGGGCTGAGCGGGAGCTGCCCTCCCTTGCTGTTCCAGAGGTAAGCACCATGGTCTTGTAGTGCAGGGGTTCCCAAACGTTTTCACTCCAGGCCCCCCTTTACTCAGTACTTTGTTGAAGCACTTCCCGAATGCACTGTAAATTGCAGGGGTTTGATAGCACAAGCGGGGAGCCCAGCCAACAGTGAGTTGCAGTAGTCCAGACGGAACAGGACAAGTGCCTGGATTAGGAACTGCGCCGCTTCCTGTGTGAGGTATGGTCGTACTCTACGGATGTTATAGAGCATGAACCTGCAGGCACGAGTCACTGCTTTGATATTTGCAGAGAACAACAGGATCCAGCCCTGGTTCTTTGCACTCTGGGGGGGGGGGGGGGGGGGGGGGGGAGCTGTGGAGTTGTCAACTGTGATGGAGCGGTCTTTTGGTAAGGAAGGCCTTCCCCGGGAGAAGCAGCTCCGTCCTGTCAAGGTTGAGCTTTAGGTGGTGGGCCGACATCCAAGTTGAGATATTTCATTTTATTAAAAAATATAAATTTAACCTTTATTTAACTAGGCAAGTGAGTTAAGAACAAATTCTTACATACAATGACGGCCAACCCCTAACCCGGACAACGCTGGCAAATTGTGCGCCGCCCTATGCGACTCCCAATCACGGCCGCTTGTGATACAGCAAGGAATCAAACCAGGCTCTGTAGTTACGCCTCTAGCACTGAGATGCAGTGCCTTAGACCGCTTCGCCACTTGGGAGCGGTGCCTTTATGGTAGAGTTGCCAGACGGAAGCCACATATCTGCCGGGCACGTAGAGATGCGTGTCGCCACCTGGGTGTCAGAAGGGGGGAAGGAGCAAAGTAGTTGAGTGTAATCCGCATAGCAATGATAGGAGAGACCATGTGAGAATATGACCGATCCGATCGACTTGGTGTATAGAGAGAAGAGGAGACGGTCTATAACCAAGCCCTGGGTGACACAAGTAGTGAGAGTACGTGGTGCAGACACAGATCCTCTCCATGTCACCTGGTAGAAGCAGCCTGCCAGGAAGGATGCAATCCAAGAGTGTGCAGAGCCTGAGGCACGGAGAGGAAGATCTGATGGTTCACTGTGTCGAAGACAGCAGATAGTTCTAGGAGGATGAGAAAAGAGGAGAGAGAGTCAGGTATAGAGTCAGATGTACTCGAGGTGCACTCTACTACCCTCCCCAATGTAAAAAATATTTTCACATGACCCTCCCCTTGTATTGTAAAAAAAATGTGCATACCCTTCCGCCTCATAAAATTAGATCAAAAATAATTATTACCAACAATTATTACCAAAATAAAAAACAAAAACTGTAGCAAATCTGTGTTTATAAAAGTATGGTTTTGTGACACAGTCAATGCCACGCAGAGTTAACGGGCCAGAAGTCTGAGCGTTTGCCGACCACCACGGATGAGCTCACTCTTCCTGCCTGTCTTATTAAACTACGATCAGAGCCGACTGCAGACAATGATCAGCTAGGGGGAATTCTGACTTTCAACATGTTTATGCTATATATATAATTATATGAAATATATCCGATGAACTTTCCACCAACAGGTTTCTGTGCCAATGCCCCACCACACACAACCAATATGCAACGCTTAACTGTATACAGATGACCGACTTTGAGCGCTTATCATCATGGTTTGCGTTTTCAACACCATAATCATGTAGAGTATGTCAATCTCAGGATGTCAAAAATACAGAAAAATACAGAAAATACATCCCACCCTACTCAGTTTCGAAGGCTTGGTTTGACAATCTCTGAATGTCATTAAACTTTTTGGTGTTTTTCCATAATCAAATGGCCAGTGTGCGGTTTGGATGCTGGCATTATATTAGAGTGGAATGGATGAACATGTGCAGGTAGCCTACAGGACACTTTTGAAGTAGCATAATCAGATTAAAACATTTTGACTAGTTGTGTTAATGCCACACATAAAAGGTAAAACATTTTAAAAGTTAAATGACAAATGTTTAGCCTGTATTAATTAAAGGTAGCGTCTCATGGCCAACATCCGGTGAAATTGCAGAGCGCGAAATTCAAACTACAGAATTATAAATATTTAACTTTCATAAAATCACAAGTGTAATACATCAAAATAAAGCTTAACTTCTTGTTAATCCAGCCGCTGTGTCAGATTTCAAAAAGGATTTATGGCGAAAGCACACCATGTGATTATCTGAGGACAGCGCCCCGCATACAAAAGCATGAAAAACATATTTCAACCAGGCAGGTGCGCCACGAAAATCAGAAATAGCGATATAATAAATGCCTTACCTTTGATGATCTTCTTCTGTTGGCACTCCAAAAGGTCCCAGATACATCACGAATGGTCCTTTTGTTCGATAATGTCCTTCTTTATATCCATAAAAACTCAGTTTAGCTGGCGCGCTTCAGTCAATAATCCACCCAGTTTCCCTCCATCAAAATACATACCAAATTAATCCCAAACGTTACTAATAAACTTTTCCAAACAAGTCAAACAACGTTTATAATCAAACCTTAGGGTACCCTAATACGTAAATAAATGATCAAATTTAAGACGGAGAATCGTTATTGTCTTTACCGGAGAATAATACCAAAGAACGCACTCTCTTCCACGCGCTTGGAAACATTACAGCCAAAATGGGAGCCACCTAGAAAAACTACAATTTCTGGCAAATTTTTCCAAAAACCAGCATGAAACTCTTTCTGTTGACATCTAGTGGAAGCCCTAGGAACTGTAATCTGGGAGGATTTTGCCCTAACAAAAGTGACAGCCATTGAAAACAGCGGTAGTGTAACGTCCTGACCAGAGTTCTTATGTGTTTTGCTTGTTTAGTGTTGGTCAGGACGTGAGCTGGGTGGGAATTCTATGTTGTGTGTCTAGTTTGTCTGTTTCTATGTTCAGCCTAATATGGTTCTCAATCATAGGCAACTGTCTATCGTTGTCCCTGATTGAGAATCATATATAGGTGGCTAATTTTGTGTTGGGGGGTTTGTGGGTGATTGTTTCCTGTCTCTGTGTTTGTGTTCTGCACCAGATAGGTCTGTCTCGGTTTTCACATTTGTTATTTTGTATTTTGTATAGTGTTCGCGTATTCGTCTCTTTGTTTATTAAATATGTTGAACACTAGCCGCGCTGCATTTTGGTCCTCTCCTTCACCAATAGAAGAAAACCGTTACAGGTAGGCTGAATTTTTTTGTTGTTGGGGGGGGATGGTTTGTCCTCGGGGTTTCGCCTGGCATATCAGTTCTGTTATATTCACAGATATAATTTTAACAGTTTTAGAAACTTTAGAGTGTTTTCTATCCAAATCTACCAATTATATGCATATCCTAGCTTCTGGGCCTGAGAACAGGCAGTTTACTTTGGGCACGCTTTTCATCCGGACATGAAAATACTGCCCCCTACCCAAGAGAGGTTAAAGCATCAGGGTCTAGGTCTAGGAATAGCTGCTCAGATCAGAAAGGAGGCAGAATGCGTTTTAAGCTTTCCTGAATAACATGGGCCTACTGGGCGCATAGGCCTATGTGGCCATAGGACGACTTGGGAGAATGATGATCGGCAACAGACAGCACATCATACACAGCAGTTGAGTAACAATGGGAAAGTAATACTGCTTTGAAAGTTGATAAACTTGTAACCTCACTTTTGAGAAAATGGCCCTTGAATATTTTTGGTACAGCTACTAGAGACCTCTTCAGGCTAAAGTGTATCAAATAACTTCACCATGCTCAAAGGCATACTCAATGTCTGCTTTTATTTTTACCCATTTACCAAGAGGTGCCCTTCTTTGCGACGCATTGGAAAACCTCCCTAGTCTTTGTTGTTGAATCTGTGATTGAAATTCACTGCTTGACTGAGGGACCTTACAGATGTGGGGTACAGAGATGAGGTAGTCATTCAAAAATCATGTTAAACACTATTATTGCACACAAGTCCATGCAACTTATTCTGTGACTTGTTAAGCATATTTTTACTCCTGAACAAATTTAGGCTTGCCATAACAAAGGGGTGAATGGTTACTGACTTAAAAAAAAAATATTTTCATTTTTTATTAATTTGTAAAAATGATTAATTTGTAAAATAAATTTAAAAAACCAGAGTCCACTTTGACATTATGCGGTATTGTGTGTAAGCCAGTGACAAAAAAATCTAAATGTAATCCATTTTAAATTCAGGCTGTAACAACAAAATGTGGAAAAAGTCATGGGGCGTTAATACTTTCTGAAGGCACTGTAGCTAGCCTAGCATTCTGATATTTATCTGACAAGTCACAAAGTGTACCCTGTTTCTGGTACATGTATTTCATGACACTTGTTTGCCACAACACCTTGCTACAACAAGTGGCAAAGCTACAACAAGAGGCAACTTTGTTTCAAAGTTTCATCATATCATTGAAAGAGGCACTGTTACCGTGGAAACTGTCTCTAATGCACGTCTCCTATTCTTGATCTGAATGCCGTCTTTAGTCAGCTGTTGTACAACGCAATATTCTAAAACTACCTAGCTAGTTTATCTCGTCTCCTCTCATGTCGACAGTTGTGTCTGAACTGGGTTTCATAATATTACTTTTTAGTTATGAAAGGAATACATCGACATCAATGGCTAGAAAGCCCGTGTTTCCATACCCACCATTGTCAAGTATTGGAGTAGAATCAGATCGGTAACCACATACTTTAGCTAGCTGGCTATGTATTTTTGCCTATGTTGTCCATGACATCATTGTATTTCCCCTCTCTGGTCAAGAACAACTATGTTATAATCTTCAGTAATTGTGTTGAAATCTTGATCAAATACTGCATTCTTGCCAGATGGATCTCCAAAAACACCTGTACACACATGGTTACGCAGTGCAGCTTTAAGACAAGTCTTTGAAATCTGACACTCTTTTTGAGGATCCTCTTTCTAGCAGTTCTTTGGAAAAAGGAAGTTGATTAGTCACTGGGCATACAGGAATTATATTTGCTGTGTGTAAATATATTCAAGCACGCACAGGCACACACACACATTTTATGTCCTGTCTTTGCCTAGGGCCTGTGAAGGAGGAGAAGTTGTTATAGTGAATGATCAAAGACACCAGACTCCATTGTTAATAAGTCAACACATTCTTCCTTCTCCTCACTGCCTTACCTCTCCACATGCCTTGATCCCCTCTTCTCTCTCACCTCTGTCCAAACCCTACCACCCCACTCCTTTCTCTCCCTGAACTTCACTGCCCATTTTTTCTCTTCCTCCCTCTTCCTCATCCCCCACTCTTCAGTCAATAAATCAAATGTATTTATAAAGCCCTTTGTACATCAGCCGATGTCACAAAGTGCTATACAGAAACCCAGCCTAAAACCCCAAACAGCAAGCAATGCAGATGTAGAAGCACGGTGGCTAGGAAAAACTCCCTAGAAAGGCAGGAACCTAGGAAGAAATGTTTGGTATTTTTTGTATTTTATTAGGATCCCCATTAGCTGTTGCAAAAGCCACAGCTACTCTTCCTGGGGTCCACACAAAACATGAAACATAATACAGAATGACATAATACAAAACATAATTAGACAAGAACAGCTCAAGGACAGAACTACATACATTTAACTTCTTATGGCTGCAAGGGGCAGTATTGAGTAGCTTGGATGAAAGGTACCCATTTCAAACGGCCTCGTACTCAATTATTGCTCGTACAATATGCATATTATTATTACTATTGGATAGAAAACACTCAAGTTTCTAAAACCGTTTGAATTATATCTGTGAGTAAAACTGTCACGCCCTGGCCTTAGTATTATTTGTTTTATTTATTATTTTAGTTAGGTCAGGGTGTGACATAGGGTATGTGTGTATTTTGGGGGTATTATATGGTAGAGGGGGTGTTTGTTGTAGTTTATGGTTTTGTGTTGAGTGTATGTGTCTAGCTGTGTCTATGTTGGGTGTAGTTCTAGGAAAGTCTATGGTGGCCGGAATGGGTTCTCAATTAGAGACAGCTGATTTCGGTTGTCTCTAATTGGGAGCCATATTTAAGGCTGCCATAGGCTTTAGCTGTTTGTGGGTCATTGTTTGTGTATATGTTTAGTTCGACGTAAGTAGTTTGTGTGTGCACTTACGTTTGAAGTTTTCACGATCGTTTGTTGTTTTTCGTTAGTGTTGTAATAGTGTGTCGTGTTCATCTTCGTCGTTGTTATTAAAAAGAAGATGTATTCAAATCATGTTGCGCCTTGGTCCTCTCGTTCATGTCAACACGATCGTGACAGAATGACCCACCAATACCGGATCAAGCAACATGACCAGCGGCAAGAGGAGCAGCACAAAGAGGAATGGAAATGGGAGCGTAATCTGGACTACACTACATGGGAGGAGATCGACAGGTGGGCGATCGACCCAGGGCGAGTGCCGGAGCCAGCCTGGGATTCTCTGGCGCAGTGTGAGGAGGGATACCGGCGAATGGAGGCAGCACGACGACGCGGTAGTAAGCCTGTGAGTCAGCCCAAAAAATTTCCTGGGGGGGGGCTAAGAGGTAGTGGGCCAAGAGGTAGTGGGCCCGAGGGCAGGCAGGAGACCTGCGCCCACTTCCCAGGCTAACCGTGGAGAGCGGGAGTACGGGCAGACACAGTGTTACGCAGTAGAGCGCACGGTGTCTCCTGTACGTGTTCATAGCCCAGTGCGGGTTATTCCACCTTCCCGCACTGGTAGGGCTAGATTGGGCATTGAGCCAGGTGCCATGATACCGGCTCAACGCGTCTGGTCTCCAGTGCGTCTCTTCGGGCCGGTATACATGGCACCAGCCTTACGCATGGTGTCCCCGGTTCACCTACATAGCCCGGTGCGGGTTATTCCACCTTCCCGCACTGGTCGGGCGACGGGGAGCATTCAACCAGGTAAGGTTGGGCAGGCTCGGTGTTCAAGGGAACCAGTACGCCTGCACGGTCCGGTATTTCCGGCGCCACCTTCCCGCCCCAGTTCAGTTCCACCAGTGCCTACACCACGTAACAGGCTTCCAGTGTGTCTCCAGAGCCCTGTTCCTCCTCCACGCACTCGTCCTATGGTGCGTGTCTCCAGCCCGGTACCACCAATTCCGGCACCACGCATTAAGCCTCCTGTGCGTCTCCAGAGTCCTGTGCATCCTGTTGCTGCTCCCCGCACTAGCCCTGAGATGCGTGTCCCCAGTCCGGTACCACCAGTTCCGGCCCCACGCACTAGGCCTAATGTGCGTCCCCAGGGTCCAGTATGCCCTGTTCCTTCTCCCCGCACTAGCCTGAAAGTGCGTGCCTTTAGCCCGGTGCCTCCAGTTCCGGCACCACGCACCAGGCCTACAGTGCGCCTCATCCGGCCAGAGCCATCCGTCTCCCCAGCGCCGTCTGAGCCATCCGTCTCCCCAGCGCCGTCTGAGCCATCCGTCTCCCCAGCGCCGTCTGAGCCATCCGTCTCCCCAGCGCCGTCTGAGCCATCCGTCTCCCCAGCGCCATCTGAGCCATCCGTCTGCCCAGTGCCGTCTGAGCCATCCGTCTGTCCAGAGCCATTAGAACCGCCCGTCTGTCCCGAGCCGTCAGAGCCATTAGTCAGTCAGGAGCCGCTAGAGCCATTCGTCAGTCAGGATCTGCCAGAGCCGCCAACCAGACAGGATCTGCCAGAGCCGCCAACCAGACAGGATCTGCCAGAGCCGCCAACCAGACAGGATCTGCCAGAGCCGCCAACCAGACAGGATCTGCCAGAGCCGCCAACCAGACAGGACCTGCCAGAGCCGCCAACCAGACAGGATCTGCCAGAGCCGTCAGCCAGCCATGAGCGTCCAAAACTGTCAGCCAGCCATGAGCGTCCAGATCCGTCTGCCAGCCATGAGCGTCCGGATCCGTCAGCTAGCCATGAGCAGCCAGATCTGTCAGCCAGCCATGAGCCGTCCAACCAGGATCCGCCGGAGCCGTCATCCAGCCAGGATCTGCCCATTATCCTGGTGTTGCCCCTTATCCTGGTGCTGCCCCTTATCCTGGTGCTACCCCTTATCCTGGTGCTGCCCCTTTCCTGGTGCTGCCCCTTATCCCGGTGCTGCCCCTTATCCCGGTGCTGCCCCTTATCCCGGTGCTGCCCCTTATCCCGGTGCTGCCCCTTATGACTATGGTGGGGTGGGGACCACGACCAGTACCGGAGCCGCCGCCGTGGAAGGAAGCCCACCCAGACCCTCCCCTAGACTATGTGCTGGTGCGTCCGGAGTTCGCACCTTAAGGGGGGGGTTATGTCACGCCCTGGCCTTAGTATTATTTGTTTTATTTATTATTTTAGTTAGGTCAGGGTGTGACATAGGGTATGTGTGTATTTTGGGGGTATTATATGGTAGAGGGGGTGTTTGTTGTAGTTTATGGTTTTGTGTTGAGTGTATGTGTCTAGCTGTGTCTATGTTGGGTGTAGTTCTAGGAAAGTCTATGGTGGCCGGAATGGGTTCTCAATTAGAGACAGCTGATTTCGGTTGTCTCTAATTGGGAGCCATATTTAAGGCTGCCATAGGCTTTAGCTGTTTGTGGGTCATTGTTTGTGTATATGTTTAGTTCGACGTAAGTAGTTTGTGTGTGCACTTACGTTTGAAGTTTTCACGATCGTTTGTTGTTTTTCGTTAGTGTTGTAATAGTGTGTCGTGTTCATCTTCGTCGTTGTTATTAAAAAGAAGATGTATTCAAATCATGTTGCGCCTTGGTCCTCTCGTTCATGTCAACACGATCGTGACAAAAACAGAACTAATTTTGCAGCAAACTTCCTGTCAGAAAGTGAAAAATCTGAAATCGAGGCTCTGTTCCAGGGCCTCCCTATTCATTTGCTTGAAATCTATTAGTATACATGCACTTCATACGCCTTCCACTAGATGTCAATAGGCAGTGAGAGAAGAAATGGAGTGTATAGCTATATCTATGGTCAAAAGAGAGGTCTTGGAATGACATGACCCCAATTTCCTTTGTTCAGAAAGGCGCGGGTAGGACATCAGCATTGGCTTCTGAAAAGCTTTTGTTATAGACGGCTAATATCTCCGGCTTTGATTTTATTTGATAAATGTGACAATATCATCGTAAAGTATGTTTTTTCAATATAGTTTTATCAGATTATTGAAAGTTTTTCAGGAGTTTTGGAGTGTTCCGTTCTCTGCGTTTGGTGACGATGGACAGCTTCGCGCCACTTGGCTAGTTTTGATTGCTAATTCGAGAGGGAAAAAGGACATTCTAAAACCAAACAACGTTTGTTCTGGACAAAGGACCCCTTGTGCAAGATTCTGATGGAAGCTCAACAAAAGTAGGACCCATTTATGATGTTATTTCGTATTTCTGTCAAATGTTTAGACGCATATTCCGCTCTTATTTTGGGCGCTGTCTCGCTATAACGTAATCTGCATGTCGTACTAAAGTTATTTTTAGAATTCTAACACGGCGATTGCATTAAGAACTAGTGTATCTATCATTTGCTTTACAACATGTATTTTCTAGTAAAGTTTATGATTAGTTATTTGGTCAGAATAGGTGAGTGTCAGCAATATATCCGGAGATTCTGGAAAATAGTTACTACGTTTTCACAATGTATAACCAAGGATTTCAGCTCTAAATATGCACATTTTCGAACAAAACATAAGTGTATTGTATAAGCAGATGTTATAGGACTGTCATCTGATGAAGTTTGTCCAGGTTAGTGAAATTATATATCTTTTGCTGTTTTTTTGCGATCGCTAACTTTTGCTGCTGATAAATGGGTTGTGTTTTTGGCTATTGTGGTAAGCTAATATAATGCTATATTGTGTTTTTGCTGTAAAACACTTAAAAAATCGGAAATATTGGCTGGATTCACAAGATGTTTGTCTTTCATTTGCTGTACACCATGTATTTTTCATAAATGTTTTATGATGAGTATTTAGTTATTTCAATTTGGTCTCTGTAATTGTTCTAGCTGCTTCGGTGCTATTTGTGATTGCAGCTACAATGTAAAACTATGATTTATACCTCAAATATGCAAATTTTTCGAACAAAACAGATTTATTGTATAACATGTTATAAGACTGTCATCTGATGAAGATGTTTCTTGGTTAGTGACTAATTTTCTCTCTATTTGGTTGGTTTTGTGCAAGCTACCTGTGCTGTGAAAGAAATGTCTGTGCTTTTTGTATTTGGTGGTGAGCTGACATAAATATACGTAGTGTTTTCACTGTAAAACATTTAAAAAATCGGACATGTTGGCTGGATTCACAAGATGTTTATCTTTCATTTGCTGTATTGGACTTGTGTGATGTGTGTTAATGTGTGAAAGTTAAATATTTCAAAAAATATATTTTGAATTTCGCGCCCTGCACTTGGACTGGCTGTTGTCATATTGAGCCCGACTTAGAGCTTGCAGCCCAAAGAAGTTAAAAAAAGGCACACGTAGCCTACATGTCAATGCATACACACAAACTCTCTAGGTCAAACAGGGGAGAGGCGTTGTGCCGCAAAGTTTTGCTTTATCTGTTTTGCTGTTTGCTGTTCATTTGAGCAATATGAGATGGAAGGAAGTTCCATGCATTACGTTTTCTTGACCCCTGGTGGCATGTCTGGGGGGATACGTGTGTGTGTCAGAGCTGTGTGTAAATTGACTATGCAAACAATTTGGGATTTTCAACACATTAATGTTTCTTATAAAAAGAAGAAGTGATGCAGTCAGTCTCCCCTCAACTCTTAGCCAAGAGAGACTTGCATGCATAGTATTTAAATCAGGCCTCTGTGCCACTCTGTTCTGGGCCAGCTGCACCTTAACTAGGTCTTTCCTTGCCGCACTGGACCACACGACTGGACAATAATCAAGATGAGACAAAACTAGAGCCTGCAGAACTTGCTTTTGGAGTGTGGTGTCAAAAAAGCAGAGCATCTCTTTATTATGGCTAGACCTTTCCCCATCTTTGCAACCATTGAATCAATATTTTTGGACCATGACAGTTTACAATCTAAGGTAACGCCAAGTAATTTAGTCTCCTCAACTTGTTCAACAGCCACACCATTCATTACCAGATTCAGCTGAGGTCTAGCACTTAAGGAATGATTTGTAACAAATTGAATGCTCTTAGTTTTAGAGATGTTCAAGACCAGTTTATTACTAGCCACCCATTCCAAAACAGACTGCAACTCTTTGTTAAGGGTTTCAGTGACTTCATTAGCTGTGGTTGCTGATGTGTATACAGTTGAATCATCAGCATATATGGACACATGCTTTGTTTAATGCCAGCGGCAGGCCATTGGTAAAAATAGAAAAGAGTAGAGGGCCTAGAGAGCTGCCCTGCGGTTCACCACACTTTACATGTTTGACATTAGAGACGCTTCCATTAAAGAAAACTTTGAGTTCTATTAGATAGATAGCTCTGAATCCATGATATGGCAGAGGTTGAAAAGCCATAGCACCTAAGTTTTTTCAACAACAGGTTATGGTCAATAATATCAAAGGCTGCACTGAAATCTAACAGTACAGCTCCCACAATCTTCTTATTATCAATTTCTTTCAACCAATCATCAGTCATTTGTGTCAGTGCAGTACATGTTGAGTGCCATTCTCTATAAGCATGCTGAAAGTCTGTTGATAATATGTTTACAGAGAAATAGCATTGTATTTGGTCAAACACATTTTTTCCCAACAGTTTACTAAGAGCTGGGAGCAAGCTTATAGGTCTGCTGTTAGAACCAGTAAAGACCGCTTTACCACTCTTGGGTAGCGGAATTACTTTGGCTTCCCTCCAGGCCTGAGGACAAAGACTTTCCTCTCGGCTCAGATTAAAGATATGACAGATAGAAGTGGCTATAGAGTCAGCTACCATCCTTAGTAGCTTTCCATCTAAGTTATCAATGCCAGGAGGTTTGTCAATATTGATCGTTAACAATAATTTTTCCACCTCTCCCACACTAACTTTACAACATTCTAACTTGCACTGCTTTTCTTTCATTATTTGTTTTTTTATGCATGAGTATAATTGCTCACTGTTTGTCGTGGGCATTTCCTGCCTAAGTTTGCCCACTTTGCCAATGAAATAATCATTAAAATAATTGGCAACATCAAATGGTTTTGTGATGAATAAGCCATCTAATTCGATGAAAGATGGAGTTGAATTTGTCTTTCTGCCCATAATTTCATTTAAGGTAAAGTTGTTTTATATAATTCTTTATATCATTGATCTTGGCTTCATATTGTTGAGTTTAGTCACATAATTTCTCTATTTGCAATAAGTCAGCCAGTCAGATGTACAGCCAGACTTATTAGCCACTCCTTTTGCCCCATCTCTTTCAACCATACAGTTTTTCAATTCCTCATCAATCCACGGAGCCTTAACAGTTCTAACAGTCAGTTTCTTAACAGGTGCATGTTTATCAATAATTGGAAGAAGCAAATTTCATAAATTCATTAAGTGCAATGTCTGGAAGCTCCTCATTAATCACATCAGACCAACACATATTTCTAACATCATCCACATAAGAGTCACAGCAAAACATTTTGTATGATCTCTTGTACACTATTTTAGTCCCAGCTGTTAGAACTTTGGCTTTCCTGGATATAGCCACTATATTGTGATCACTGCATCCAATGGGTTTGGATACAGCTTTTGAACAAAGTTCTACAGCATTAGTAAAATGTGATCAATACATGTGGAGGATCTTGTTCCTGTAGTGTTTGTAAACACCCTGGTATGTTGATTAATAACCTGAACCAGATTACAGGCACTGGTTACAGTAAGAAGCTTCCTCTTGGACAGCTAGAGGAAAACCAGTCAATAGTCAGGTCTCCGTCCGGTGCACAGAACAGGTTCCATAGCCGCAGGCAGAACAGTTGAAACTGGAGCAGCAGCACGACCAGGTGTGGTGCATACACAAGTGCATACACAAGTGCATACACAAGCTACACACGTTCAACATAGACAATTACCCACAAACAGCTAAAGCCTATGGCTGCCTTAAATATGGCTCCAAATCAGAGACAACAATAACCAGCTGCCTCTGATTGAGAACCAATTCAGGCAACCATAGACTTTCCTAGACACCTACACTGAACACTAACCCATCTACTCTACTTAACCCCCTAAACCATACAACCACCCTAGACAATACAAAAAACACATACCTTCCCCATGTCACACCCTGACCTAACTAAAATAATAAATGAAACAAAGAACACTAAGGCCAGGGCGTGACAGTACCCCCCCCCCCCCCCCCAAAAAGATGCGGACTCCGGCTGCAGAACCCGAAACAGAAGAGGAGGGTCCGGGGTGGCCCCCCATCATGGCGGCGGCTCGGGCGCGGGACGAGGCCCCCACTCCACCATTGTCAATACCCGCTTTGGTGGCGCCTCTGGAGCGGCGGCCCTTGTAGAAAGTCCCGGACTGAAGACCATCCCAGAGGGTGCCACCGGACGGATGGGTAGCTCCGGAATGAGAGGTAGCTCCGGACTAAGGGGTAGCTCCGGACTGAGGGGGGGTAGCTCCGGACTGAGGGACTGCAGCTCCGGACTGAGGGACTGCAGCTCCGGACTGAGGGACGGCAGCTCCGGACTGAGGGACGGCAGCTCCGGACTGAGGGACTGCAGCTCCGGACTGAGGGACGGCAGCTCCGGACTGAGGGACGGCAGCTCCGGACTGAGGGACTGCAGCTCCGGACTGAGGGACGGCAGCTCCGGACTGAGGGACTGCAGCTCCGGACTGAGGGACGGCAGCTCCGGACTGAGGGACGGCAGCTCCGGACTGAGGGACGGCAGCTCCGGACTGAGGGACGGCAGCTCCGGACTGAGGGACGGCAGCTCCGGACTGAGGGACGGCAGCTCCGGACTGAGGGACTGCAGCTCATGGCTGGCTGACGGATCTGGCTGCTCATGGCTGGCTGACGGATCTGGCTGCTCATGGCTGGCTGACGGATCTGGCTGCTCATGGCTGGCTGACGGATCTGGCTGCTCATGGCTGGCTGACAGATCTGGCTGCTCATGGCTGGCTGAAGGCTCTGGCTGCTCATGGCTGGCTGAAGGCTCTGGCTGATCCTGTCTGGCTGAAGGCTCTGGCTGATCCTGTCTGGCGGAAGGCTCTGGCCGATCCTGTCTGGCGGAAGGCTCTGGCCGATCCTGTCTGGCGGAAGGCTCTGAAGGCTCATGGCAGACGGGCGGCTTTGCAGGCTCAGTACAGACGGGCGGCTTTGAAGACTCAGTACAGACGGGCAGTTCATAAGGCGCTTGGCAGACGGACAGTTCAGACAGCGTTGGGCAGACGGGCAGTTCAGGCGCCGTTGGGCAGACGGGCAGTTCAGGCGCCGTTGGGCAGACGGCAGACTCTGGCCGGCTGAAACGCACTGTAGGCCTGGTGCGTGGTGCCGGAACTGGAGGTACCGGTCTAAAGACATGCACCTTCAGGCTAGTGCGGGGAGAAGGAACAGGGCATGCTGGACCCTGGGGGCGCACATTAGGCCTAGTGCGTGGTGCCGGAACTGGTGGTACCGGACTGGGGACACGCATCTCAGGGCTAGTGCGGGGAGCAGCAACAGGGCACACTGAGTTCTCGAGGCGCACTATAGGATTGGTGCGTGGTACCGGGACTGGTGGTACCGGGCTGAGGGCACGCACCTCAGGGCTAGTGCGGGGAGAAGGATCAGTGCGTACAGGGCTCTGGAGACGCACGAGGCTTGATGCGTGGTGCCGGAACTGGTGGTACCGGGCTGGGGACATGCACCTGAGGACTAGTGCGGGGAGCAGCAACAGGACGCACAGGACTCTGGAGACGCACAGGAGGCTTGATGCGTGGTGCCGGTACTGGTGGTAATGGACTGGAGACACGCACCATAGGGATAGTGCGTGGAGGAGGAACAGTGCGTACAGGGCTCTGAAGACGCATATTAGACCTAGTGCGTGGTACCGGAACTGGTGGTACCGGGCTGGGGACACACATCTCATTATGAGTGCAAGAAGCAGGAACAGAACACACCGGGTTGTAAAGATGTACTGGAGACCTGGTGTGTATAGCCGGCATCAAATCTTCCGGAACTTTAACACAAGTTTCAGGCTGAGTACGAGGAACTGACACAGGTGGCATCGGACAGCTAACACGCTCCTCAGGGAGAATGCCATGCATACTCTGCCAAATCAACAGCTCTCTCTCTTCACTCTCCTCCAATTTCGTCAACAACACCTCGAATGTCTCATAATCTCCCCTTCGTTCACTCTCTTTCAATCTGTCCAATAAATCCTCGACAATCTCAGACTCACCCCTCAACTTCGCCGACTGCTCCAAATGTCCCCCCCCCCCCCCCCAATAATTTTTTGGGGATGTCTCTTGGGCTTCCTACCGTTTCGCCGTGCTGCCTCCATTCGCCGGTATCCCTCCTCGCACTGCGCCAGAGAATCCCAGGCGGGCTCCGGCACTCTCTTAGGGTCGATCGCCCATCTGTCGATCTCTTCCCACGTAGTGTAGCCCAGATCCTTCTCGTGTTTCCGTGCTGCCTCCTCATACCGCCGCCTCTCGGCTTTAGCTGCCTCCAGCTCTTCACGAGGGCGGCGATGTTCTCCAGGTTGAGCCCATGGCCCTTTACCGTCTAGTATTTCCTCCCATGTCCAGAAATCCTGTGTAGGTGGGTCCTGTTGTTTTCTCCCGTTACACCGCTGCTTGATCCTTTGTTGGTGGGTAATTCTGTCACGATCGTCATAATAAGCGGACCAAGGCGCAGCGGGATATGAAGACATCTTCTTTTATTAAAGATGACGAAACACGAAACGAACACTTTTACAAAACAAAACAACAAACGACCGTGAAGCTACAAACGTAAGTGCATACACAAGCTACAAACGTTCAACATAGACAATTACCCACAAACAGCTAAAGCCTATGGCTGCCTTAAATATGGCTCCCAATCAGAGACAACAATAACCAGCTGTCTCTGATTGAGAACCAATTCAGGCAACCATAGACTTTCCTAGACACCTACACTGAACACTAACCCATCTACTCTACTTAACCCCCTAAACCATACAACCACCCTAGACAATACAAAAAACACATACCTTTCCCATGTCACACCCTGACCTAACTAAAATAATAAATGAAACAAAGAATACTAAGGCCAGGGCGTGACAATAGGCCTGTGTTCACATATGTCACATACTTTAAGTTTATTTACAATGTGTGAGGAGAAAATAGTATCTTCCTTTTCTATCAGCTGAAAACATCTTGGCCATTTTCCCTCTTTCTCTTTCTCTTTCTCTTTCTCTGTGTGTGTGTGTGCGTGTGCGTGTGCGTGTGCGTGTGTATATGCCTGAGCATATATGCTTCCTTGTGTGAGTGTGTGTGTTAGAGCGAGACTGTGGCTTCATGGGCTGTTACGATGTTTCTCTTGATTGTGAAGCAGATTCAGTCCTTCCTCAGATCACCTTCTTCTGGGCTCATAAGAAACAGAATCAATTTCATATATTCAACTTTGGGGCCAAACACCGCCCACACCCACAAACAGACAGCCAAGACAGGCATACTAAATGTGGTCAGTGATCGACTGAATGTGTAGCAGAATCTCTCTAGTATTACAACAGCTACATTCTGTCATCATTTTGGCTAACCCAGGTCATTGAACCTTTCTCAGACAGATAGAGAACAACACAAAATAAACCGGTTTCTAGAAAAGAACGGAGGGCGTGAGGAGATCAAAGCATTGGAGGGAGGGGAGTTTGAGCTTAAACAGTGATGCTCCATTGGATGGCCAGAGCCCAGAGTCTTACAGGAAGTTTGGTGTAGTATTTGTCACAGTAGGTGTTGGATTAATAAAAGCTGATTTTGGCAGATCTTACAAAGATTAATGATAGTGTCTGCTAGATGTTGCCCTTCCCCTGTTAAAACACAGACATTTGACATGGTAGCGGAAGAGAGAGAGAGACAGAGAGAGGTACGTGCCTCCAGCCATTTTAAGGGAGCTGCTTCTGATAAATCTCAGGTAACACCGGACTCTGGTCTGAAGGTCTGGATAAGCACGTATAAGACACAGAATCGTAAAAGAGCGTTCCGGAAGGAAAACATTCTCCAAGTTGGGTAAGACTTATCCAACAGGGTAAGGCTTAGTTCACACACTATCCATCAAAGCAGGATGTTGTGTGTGTGTGTGTGTGTTTGTGTGTGTTTGGCAGTGGGAAGCCGAGCACCAAGCCAATACACCATAGACTTGGCTTGTCTCTTCATGTTTTTCTGTCAAATGCTAAAATGTGCCTATTTTTTGGCTCTTGGTTTATGTTTTGTGGTCTCATTTGCTGTTTAGTTTTTGTGGTCTCATTAGCTGTTTCACTTCTTTTTTTGTGTCATTTTTTTGTGGAGGGGGGGGTTACAGGTACATTACCCATTTTACTTTATACGTTTATAAAACATGTACCAATAGGCTGCCACTCAAAAGAACAGTAATAAATACATAAAGGGTTTACAGTCTCTTCAGAAAGTATTCATACCCCTTCACTTATTCTACACATTTGGTTGTGTTGCAGCCTGAATTCAAAATGGATTAAATATATTTTCTCTCACCCATCAACACACAATACCCCATAATAACAATGTGAAAATATGTTTTTAGAAATGTTTGCAAATGTATTGAAAATGAAATACAGAAATATCGAATTTACATAAGTATTCACACCCTTTGAGTCAATACATGTTAGAATCACCTTTGGCAGCGGTTACAGCTGTGAGTTTTTCTGGGTAAGGGAGTGAGCGTTATTTATAATAAGTGTTATGTGGAGAAAATTGGACCTCTCTGAAATGAAAATGGATGGCCCTCCCTTCAGCAAAATATATTTGACCTAAACCCTCCCTGAACGCTTAGGGAAAAAAACAAGTGACCCTCTCCTATGCCCAAAATAATAATTAAAACATAAAGTGGATAGCAGAGAACATGTCTACCATTTAAGCTAATTTCTTTAACAGACCAGAGCATTGTATATGCAGTTTTAGAAATTGTTCTTTGTCCTGTAAGCATTATTTGGCAGCGCAGGAAATTTGATAGTGCAGAGGGCTGTGGGCCAGAAGGTTGTGGGTTTGCAGACCACCGTGGAGAAGAGTAGGGGTGGAAAGATCTCCTTCATAGTAAAAGCATTGCATGAATCTATCATCGTATTTGCAGTCAGACAAATAAATTTCCTTTTATAAACGTTTCATGCGATTCTATGCCATTTTACATTTTAGCAGAATCTTTTACCGAAATTACAGGCTAAGAATGGTGTCTCTCTCGTCTTGCTGAGAGAGAGTGGACCAAGGCGCAGCGTGTGCAAAATACATTCTCTTTTATTATAGAGAAAGGAAAAAACACGCAACGAACACTTTAACAAACTGAAACAACAAACGATCGTGAAGCTATAGACGTAAGTGCACACACAAGCTACAAACGTACAACATAGACAATTACCCACATTAACCTAGTGCCCATGGCTGTCTTAAATATGGCTCCCAATCAGAGACAATTAATGACATCTGTCTCTGATTGAGAACCATTCAGGCAACCATAGACACAGCTAGACACCTACACTAAACACAAACCCATCTACTCTACTTAACCCCCTAAACCATACAACCACCCTAGACAATACAAAAACACATACCTTCCCCATGTCACACCCTGACCTAACTAAAATAATAAAGGAAACAAAGAATACTAAGGCCAGGGTGTGACAAAGGGACAGAGATAAGCCTCTTATCATATTTCTACAATGCCAAATCAGTATGTCTTGTTTACAAAAAAACTGTCCCTATTTGCAAAAAATGTAATCTGAGACGTCGTTAGGAATCTGATTATGGTACTTTCAAAAGTTAGGCCTACCTTTCCACCCCAGACAGAGTAGGACCTACCTTTCCACCCCAGACAGAGTAGGCCTACCTTTCCACCCCAGACAGAGTAGGCCTACCTTTCCACCCCAGACAGAGTAGACCTACCTTTCCACCCCAGACAGAGTAGACCTACCTTTCCACCCCAGACAGAGTAGGCCTACCTTTCCACCCCAGACAGAGTAGACCTACCTTTCCACCCCAGACAGAGTAGGCCTACCTTTCCACCCCAGACAGAGTAGACCTACCTTTCCACCCCAGACAGAGTAGGCCTACCTTTCCACCCCAGACAGAGTAGGCCTACCGACGCAGAAAAATTTAAGCTTTAACTGATGTCTACTCTTCTTCTGTGGCTTATCCCAATGAGAGAAGGTGTTTCCCTAAAAGCTGTCTTGGGTTTTAACATCTTCTATTGTACAGAAAGGGAATAGCTTAATCAGTTGATAGTGACAGAATTAGACTACTTGCCAAGCAAAGTAAAAAAATGTGTCTCCTCAGCTATAAGTGGATTTAGCTCAGCCTCTGAATGTCAAAGAAACAAAACAATATAATATCCCCATATGCATCAGAGACTATCCCGGGTATTTTATAGATTGTTTCTAGCATAAAGCATCGCGGACCAAAGCTATTTTATACTGTAGATAATTTTATATAATCTGATCAGATTTATTTTTGCCATTTTCCTTAATAAAAAGTAAGACTATGGCATACCCTCTCAGACCCCCCCCCAATTCAAGTCTTGGTTTTAACTTCACAACCCTTCACTGACACTACAGTATGGAAATAGCAGTCTACAGCCTAATTTTGTCTGTCAAACAGGTAGGCCTACCTGTTCATTTCTTAAATAGGGAGAAATATGGTCCAACACAAAGCCCTGTTGTTGTTAGTAAAGTCTAACTAAAAAAAGACGATTTAAATTAATTTGCCTACTTTCAGCACCATGAGCTGTCCATTTCCGATTGATTGAGCCGCGGCTGCTTCAGCACCACAACGTAAGTTACTCGAATCTGGCTTATTGTGAGGTCAATAACTCTGATGAAAAGATAATAAGCAAAAAACATATTGTTTTTAATAAAATAAATTATAGTAGTAGCAAACAATCAAAGTTGACCTCTGGTCCTACTACTCATCTTTGCTCTCTCCTTCTCAAACTGAACAGAACATAGGCTATAGGCTAGTCCGCGCGCAACATGAAGACGGTTGAAATTAACTATACCTACTCGAATTTGCCTACTTTCAGCACCATGAGCTGTCAATTTCCAATAGGAAATCAAGGATATCAAGACAGTTTAATAGGACTATTAAGGCCTTTCAATTCAAAGAGAGAATAGCTAGTATTGACATTATATTTAAAAATAATGGTATTATTTCAAATGTAATTGCTATCTTTAGTGTTGATAAAATCATAAACTCAGCAAAAAAAGAAACATCCCATTTTCAGGACCCTGTCTTTCAAAGATAATTCGTATAAATCCAAATAACTTTACAGATCTTCATTGTAAAGGGTTGAAACACTGTTTCCCATGCTTGTTCAATGAACCATAAACAATTAATTAACATGCACCTGTGGAACGGTCGTTAAGACACTAACAGCTTACAGACGGTAGGCAATTAAGGTCACAGTTATGAAAACTTAAGACACTAAAGAGGCCTTTCTACTGACTCTGAAAAACACCAAAAGAAAGATGCCACGGGTCCCTGCTCATCTGCGTGAACGTGCCTTAGGCATGCTGCAAGGAGGCATGAGGACTGCAGATTTGGACAGGGCAATAAATTGCAATGTCCGTACTGTGAGACGCCTAAGACAGTGCTACAGGGAGACAGGACGGACAGTTGATCGTCCTCGCAGTGGCAGACAACATGTAACAACACCTGCACAGGATCGGTACATCCGAACATCATACCTGCGGTACAGGATGGCACCACCACTGCCCAAGTTAGACCAGGAACGCACAATCCCTCCATCAGTGCTCAGGCTGTCCGTAATAGGCTGAGAGAGGCTGGACTGAGGGCCGGTGATGTCTGGTGATGTCAGGCCTACAAGCCTGTTGTAAGGCAGGTCCCCACCAGACATCACCGGCAACAACGTCGTCTATGGGCATAAACCTACCGTCGCTGGACCAGACTGGACTGGCAAATAGTGCTCTTCACTGATGAGTGAAGTCTCACCAGGTGTGATGGTCAGATTTGTGTTTATCGTCGAAGGAATGAGCGTTACACAGAGTCCTGTACTCTGGAGCGGGATCGGTTTGGAGGTGGAGAGTCCGTCATGGTCTGGGGCGGTGTGTCACAGCAGCATCGGACAGAGCTTGTTGTCATTGCAGGCAATCTCAACGCTGTGCGTTACAGGGAAGACATCCTCCTCCCTCATGTGTTACCCTTCCTGCAGGCTCATCCTGACATGACCCTCCAGCATGACAATGCCACCAGCCATACTGCTCGTTCTGTGCGTGATTTCCTGCAAGACAGGAATGTCAGTGTTCTGCAATGGCCAGCGAAGAGCTCGGATCTCAATCCCATTGAGCACGTCTGGAACCTGTTGGATCGGAGGGTGAGGGCTAGGGCCATTCCCCCCAGAAATGTCCGGGAACTTGCAGGTGCCTTGGTGGAAGAGTGGGGTAACATCTCACAGCAAGAACTGACAAATCTGGTGCAGTCCATGAGGAGGAGATGCACTGCAGTACGTAATGCAGCTGGTGGTCACACCAGATATGGACTTACTTTTGATTTTGACCCCCCCCTTTATTCATGGACACATTATTCCATTTCTGTTAGTCACATGTCTGTGGAACTTGTTCAGTTTATGTCTCAGTTGTTGAATCTTGTTATGTTCATACAAATATTTACAAATGTTACGTCTGCTGAAAATAAACGCAGTTGACAGTGAGAGGACGTTTCTTTTTTTGCTGAGTTTAGATGGACCCACAGAGAAACCAAACTGTTGGTCTTTCCCCACTCACAAACCACCCCCTGTAAGCCATTTTAATTGAAAGTGTGGGTTCACAGCTCCAATCCTGATGTGTTTGTCATAACTGAGACCTGGTTAAGAAAGAATGTTTTGAACACTGACGTTAGTCTTTCGGTTCCTAACCGTTTTTGGCAAGACAGATCTTCCAAAGGTGGTGTTGTGGCAGTCTTTAGTAAGAACACCTTCAGTGCTCGGTTGTCTCCACCAAGTCTGTCCCCAAACAGTTTGTTTTGCTGGTTTTAAGCATTCAACTTTCAATTAGCTCTTTGTTGACTGTTGCTGGGTGTTATCGTCCTATATCAGCACCAGCCTGTACCCTACCTACCCTAAGCTCTCTCCTGGCCCCTTACACTAAGTCTGAATTTGTCCTGGGACATGATGTCCTAAACTGGGACATGCTTAAACCACCTAAAGCAATGGGACTCCCTAAATCTTTCTCAATCCCACAAGGTATGACTCCAAACACCCAGAAAAGGCTACTCTTCTTGATGTTATCCTCACAAATAATCCTGATAGGTATCAGTCTGGTGTTTTCTATAATGACCTTAATGATCACTGTTTTACAGCCTGTGTTCGTAATGGCTGCTCAGTGAAACGACCTGTCCTGATTTGTCATAGATCCTTGCTAAAAAACTTTTGTGAGCAAGCCTTCCGTCATGCCCTGGCCTCTGTAAATTGGTATAGAATTTGATTGATCCCCTCTGTCAAAGACGCTTGGACCTTATTTTAATGTTATTTTTTGTGCTATTGTTAACAAACACGCACCCATAAAGAAAATGAGAATTAAAAACAGCTTCAGCCCCTGGTTCGACGGCGACTTGGCCAAAGCTTTTGATACGGTAGACCATTCCATTCTTGTGGGCCGGCTAAGGAGTACTGGTGTCTCTGAGGGGTCTTTGGCCTGGTTTGCTAACTACCTCTCTCAAAGAGTGCAGTGTATAAAGTCAGAACATCTGGTGTCTCAGCCACTGCCTGTCACCAAGGGAGTACCCCAAAGCTCAATCCTAGGCCCCACGCTCTTCTCAATTTACATCAACAACATAGCTCAGGCAGTAGGAAGCTCTCATCCATTTATATGCAGATGATACAATCTTATACTCAGCTGGCCCCTACCCAGATGTTGTGTTAAACGCTCTACAACAAAGCTTTCTTAGTGTCCAACAAGCTTTCCTTACCCTTAACCTTGTTCTGAACAGCTCCAAAACAGAGGTCATGTGGTTTGATAAGAAGAATGCCCCTCTCGCCACAGGTGTGAGTACTACCTCTGAGGGTTTAGAGCTTGAGGTAGTCACCTCATACAAATACTTGGGAGTATGGCTAGACGGTACACTGTCCTTCTCTCAGCACATATCAAAGCTGCAGGCTAAGGTTAAATCTAGACTTGGTTTCCTCTATTGTAATCGCTCCTCTTTCACCCCAGCTGCCAAACTAACCCTGATTCAGATGACCATCTTACCCATGCTAGATTATGGAGATGTAATTTATAGATCGGCAGGTAAGGGTGCTCTCGAGCAGCTAGATGTTCTTCACCATTCGTCCATCAGATTGGCCACCAAAGCTCCTTATAGGACACATCACTGCACTCTATACTCCTCTGTAAACTGGTCATCTCTGAATACCCGCCGCAAGACCCACTGGTTAATGCTTATTTATTAAACCCTCTTAGGCCTCACTCCCCCCTATCTGAGATATCTACTGCAGCCCTCATCCTCCACATACAACACCCGTTCTGCCAGTCACATTCCTCTTTTCAGTTCGCTGCAGCTAGCGACTGGAACAAGCTGCAAAAAACACTCAAACTGGACCGTTTAATCTTCATCTCTTCATTCAAAGACTCAAAAGACACTCTTACTGACAGTTGTGTCTGCTTTGCATGATGTATTGTTGTCTCTACCTTCTTGCCCTTTGTGCTGTTGTCTGTGCCCAATAATGTTTGTACCATGTTTTGTGCTGCTACCATGTTGTGCTGCTGTTATGTTGTGTTGCTACCATGTTGTTGTCATGTTGTGTTGCTACCATGTTGTTGTCATGTTGTGTTGTTACCATGCTGTGTTGTCATGTGTTGCTGCCATGCTATGTTGTTGTCTTAGGTCTCTCTTTATGTGGTGTTGTGGTGTCTCTCTTGTCGTGATGTGTGTTTTGTCCTATATTTTTGTATTTTTAATCCCAGCCCCTGTCCCCGCAGGAGGCCTTTGCCTTTTGGTAGGCCCTCATTGTAAATAAGAATTTGTTCTTAACTGACTTGCCTAGTTAAATAAAGGTTAAATATATATTTTTAAATACCTAACCCCCCCTTCCCTAGCCCCCAGCCCGCTCTCCCCTGCACTATCATTACATGGTTGCAGTGTAACCGGTGTGAAATGGCTAGCTAGTTAGCGGTACATGCTAATAGTGTTTCAATTGGTGATGTCACTCGCTTTGAGACCTTGAAGTAGCTATTTCCCTTGCTCTGCAATGGCCAAGGCTTATGTGGAGCGATAGGTAACAATGTTTCGGGGGATGCAGCTGTTGATGTGTTCAGAGGGTCCCTGGTTGGGGCGAGGAGAGGGACGGAAGAAATACTATTACAGCAGCATAATGTTGAGTGGCAACTTTACAGATCGAATCGCTTAAGAAACATATATATATATTTAGCACTTAAGGTACAGTATTGATAAATAAACTAAAACTCCAAATAAGTAACCATTTACCCCTTCAGACCTTTAAAATTTAAGTTAGTAGACTTGATGAGTTAGGGTGGGAAATGAAATAAAAGGCTAGATATAACAGATATGCACGCCTAAACAGTCAAATAGGAGGAGTAATATAGTAGGAGTAGGAGTAATAGCTCTTGATCCATTATCTTCATTATTATGAGCAATATGGTTTAAATTACCTTAAACATGTTGTACCCTCAATTAGGTGCTCTATAATATATATACAGTATCCTTTATTTAACTAGGCAAGTCAGTTAAGAACAAATTCTTATTTACAATGACGGCATACCCCGGGCCAATTGTGCACGGTCCTATGGGACTCCCAATCAAAGTTGGATGTGATACAACCTGGATTTGAACCAGTGACTGCAGTGACAGTTCTTGCACTGAGATGCTGTGTCTTAGACCGCTGTGCCACTTGGGAGTGTATATAAAAACATAAGAAAAGAGGGTATGTGCAAAAAAGGCAGTCTATAATTTTGATTTTCACAATAATTAATCATGGCCTGTAGGTCAAGTCCTCCCTGGGAGATAAATTCAGTAGCGTAAACAGCCATCAGCAGAAAAAAAATTACAAATAAAAAGGAATTGTGGGGTAGCCTATATGGGACTGGTCTCCTACACTGCCTTGAGAAATTATTCACACCCCTTAACTTTTTCACATTTTGTTGTGTTACAGCCTGAATTTAAAATGTATTACATTTAAATTCTGTGTCAATGATGTACACACAATACCCCATAATGTCACGCCTTGATCTGTTTCACCTGTCCTTGTGATTGTCTCCACCCCCTCCCGGTGTCATTTATTTTCCCCAGTGTCTTTATCCCTGTGTTTCCTGTCTCTCTGTCCCAGTTTGTCTTGTATGTTTCCAAGTCAACCAGTGTTTTTCCCGTTCTCTTGCTTTTTGCATTCTCCTTTTTCTAGTCCTCCCGGTTTTGACCCTTGCCTGTTTCTGGACTTTGTACCTGCCTGCCTGACCATTCTGCCTGCCTTGACCACGAGCCTGTCTGCCACTCTGTACCTCCTGTACTCTGATCTGGTTTTGACCTTTTTGCCTGTCCACGACCATTCTCTTGCCTACCCCTTTGGATTAATAAACATTGTAAGACTCCAACCATCTGCCTCCTGTGTCTGCATTTGGGTCTCACCTTGTGCCTTGATACATAATGTCAAAGTGGAAATATGTTTTCAGAAATCTTTACAAATTAGCGAGGTGACATGGGAGAACTTGGGAAGGTTGAAACCAGGGCGGGCTGCAGCGTTCTGGATAAGTTGCAGGGGTTTGATGGCACAAGCGGGGAGCCCAGCCAGCAGCGAGTTGCAGTAGACCAGACAGGAGATGACAAGTGCCTGGATTAGGATCTTGCTGTGTGAGGTAGGGCCGTACTCTACGGATGTGGTATAGCATGAACCTGCAGGAGCAGAGTCACTGCTTTGATGTTTGCAGAGAATGACAGGGTGTTGTCCAGGGTCACGACAAGGTTCTTTGCGCTCTGGAAGGGAGACAGTGGAGTTTTTAACTGTGATGGAGATGTCTTTAAGTGGGTAGGCCTTCCTCGGGAGGAAGAGCAGCTCCATCTTGTTGAGCTTGATGTGGTGGGCCGATAACCAAGCTGAGATATCTTCCAGGCACGCAGAGATGCATGTTGCCACCTGGGTGTCAGAAGGGAGGAAGGAGAAAAGTAGTTGTCATCCACATTGCAATGATAGGAGAGACCATGTGAGGATATGACGGAGCCGAGTGACTTGGTGTATAATTAGAAGAGGAGAAGGCCTAAAACCGAGCCCTGTGGGACACCAGTAGTGAGAGTATGTAGTGCAGACACAGATCCTCTTCACGTCACCTGGTAGAATAAAACAGTAAATATATAAATAATTACCACACAAAACATTTTCTGATAGTGATTTATTGATTCAAGTGGCGCGTGCCGGCAGTCAATCACGTAACCTCTCACTCCCACTCTGAGCCATTCAGTGTTGTTGTTTATGTATGTAGCTAGTGAGCTAAGCTGTAGCATTAGCAATGTCTTTCAAAAGCAGACAACTCACAAATGCGGAAAATCTGAAGATTTCTTAAAAATCTGAGTATGAAAGTCAGGAATCAGATTCTGACAGTGAGGAGCTGCCCCCCAACCTTGTAGCCATTGAGAACCCTGAATCTGAGGACTCCTTGTCCACTGATGAAGTCCCAGGTTCCTTTGAAGATGCTGGTGGTGATGGAGGCAGACCAACAGTGTATGAAGTACAGGAGTTCTGTGGTAGCTGGAAGGCCACCAGCCATTTCACCCCTCCTGGCCCTGCTGTTTGCTTTGATGAGTCCCAGTCTGGAGTGCAATGACACTTGCCATTTCCATCTGAGGCAGAGTGCTTCAAGTTGTTTCTGACAAGAGGAGCTGGTGGGAGACATAGAAGAGGAGACCAATCGCTATGCCTTGGAGCTACAGGAGAAGAAAGCCAGGAGTGAGGGGGAAACTTGCTAAATGGGTGACAACCACAATTAGTGAAATGTATACCTTCCTGGTGACAGTCCTTCTCATGGGGATAGTAAAGAAGAACTTCCTAAGAGAATACTGGAGCACAGATCCTATGTTTGCAACTCCCTTCTTTGCCACCCTCTTTTCCCAAAACTGCTTCCTAGTTCTGCTGCGATGCCTGCATTTTGTCAACAATGCTACTGCCATCCTAAATGACCCGTTATAGAAATAAGAAATGTTCTTACCAGCCTGGCATCAGCATTTGGTCGGGTCTTTGTGCCATACAAGGACCTATGTATTGATGAGTACCTGATGTTAGGGAAAGGTAGGCTGGCGTTCCATCAATATATTCCCTCCGAGAAGGCACAGGTTTGGGGTCAAGTTCTTTGTCATGTGCGACCTGAAGACAGGATTTGTCCAGGACATTATAGTTTACACAGGGTCCACCACTGACATCCAACAATATGAGGGACTTGGGGTGTCCAGGACCATGGTGATGACCATGCTGGCTCCTCATCTCGGCAAGGGACACACTTTGTATGTGGCCAATTGTTACAGCAGTCCCACACTCTTCCAGCATCTGCTCTCCAACAGCACAGAGGCCTGTGGCACAGTCAGGTCAAACAGGAAGGGGATGCCGGCATCTGATCAACGCTGCCCTCAATGACCACATAGTTCACAGCCAACTAACAGGTGAGATGATTACTGAACAAGGTATTTTTTGTAATTGGACATACAGTTCACATGCAAATCACATACAGAAACTATTAACGCACCTACTTTGATAGAAACACAGCCTGGATTTTGAACCAGGGTGTCTGTAGTGACACATCTAGCACTGAGATGCTGTGCCTTAGACCGTTGCACCACTTGGGAGCTGTAAGGGTTGCTTCAAAATACAACACAATCTAATACTTCTCTGACGCAATTAGCATTGTTTTACAGAGCTAATAGAAGAATGTAGCTAACTACATAAGCATGATTGAATAAAACACCATAAAGGTTATGTAATGAGTAACGTTGTCTCGCGTGTTCGCGGTTATAAGGAATATACACAAATATACTATGCTCCATACATAGTGAGCTACAGTAGAAACAACATAACACGACATACAGAAACTATTACAGCGTAATCAGGCACTTACTTTGATAGAAACGCACACATTTCCAAAGTTATTATTGGTAACGAAAACAACAATGACTGCGATGCGGGCAACAAACGGAAAATGTGAACACGTGTGCAGATCCTGTTCTGACGGGACATGTGCAAATGTCTGCAGACTTGAACTGCACAAACAATTGCAAAGTGCTTGGGGAATTTTGTCCGGGTCAGAAATGTAAAAAAAAAAAGTTAAAGTAAAAAGGACTACTTTTATGTGAATGAATGAGGAGGCGGAACACACCTCAATTCAAACTGTTCTTAGAAAATAAAAACTTGTTAGAAAATCATTTGAAATTGACAAGTTGAACAGCCTATAAATAAAAACAGTCTGCGTGCCTTGGTTTGAGGGCAGCGCAAATGAAATGTATTGTTGCGTAACAATCACATTCTGGAATGGAGAGAATGTTCTAACATCACATGCATAAAAAACTCACTGGCTTTAGCAGTGGATACATAGGACGAGAAGGTAGAGAGGAGGGAGTAAAAGGAAGTTTAGATTTTCACATTTTTTGCTCAGCTGCCCGCAGCCCTGTTCTGTAAGTTCACAATTAGTCACTCAGCCATGGAGCAGGAGGGGTGGGCCGAGCCGGCCAGAAAGAAAGGGAACAGTGCGAGTCATAGGATGCGGAAAGGGAGGAGAGTAGGGTAGAAGAGGCAAAATCAGGAGACAGACGGGAGAAGAATTTAGCAAAAAGGAGAGATAGGATAGAAGAGGAGAGAGTAGTGGGGGAGAGAGCGAAGATTGTGATGGCACATGATCATCTGTTAGGGGCTGAGTGGCTAGGGTTGGAGGAAAGGGAGACAGAAAAGTAAAGAATGTAGCAATCAGTGACCGGGAGGAGGGTTGCAGTAAGATTAGTAGGCGAACAGCCTCTAGTGAAGATGAGATCAAGCGTATTGCCTGCCTTGTGAGTTGAAGGGGATTGGGAAAGGGTGAGGTCAAAAGAGGCAAGGAGAGGTAAGAGAGAATAAGAAATACATTTATCGAAGGCAGATGTCGGGAGGTTGAAGTCGCCAAGTACGAAGATGTGAGCCATCATCAGGAAATGACCTTATCAAGGAGTCAAACTCACCTGGTGGGCGATGAATGACAACAATGTTAAGCTTGAGTGGACAAGTGACAGTATGGAATTAAAAGGAGAAAATGGACAGGTGAGAGAGAGGGAAAAGAGAAAATCTCAAGTTAGGAGAAATGAGTAGACCTGTGCCACAACCATGACGACCAGATGCTCTTGGACTATGAGAGAAAACGTAGTCAGATGAAGAGAGCAGCTGGAGAAGCAGTGTTCTCTTGGGTGATCCATGTCTCCGTCAGGGCCAAAAGGGACTGAAGGGCAGCATAGGCTGAGATTAATTCAACGTTCTTGAACGCAGATTGTCAGTTCCAAACGCTGCCAAAGACCCAGAATTCCAAATGGTTGTGCGCACAGTGTACACTAAATTAGAAGTGTTGCAGCCAAGGAGTGGGGAGCGTCTGTAAAGCCTACAGGGAGAGGATCGAACAGGTATAGAAAATACACACATAGTTTCCAAAGCTACAAAAGAGAATAAATGAGATCATCAGAAAATAACTAGGTGAGATACTCAAGTGAGAGAGTGGTGTGGAGCCGTCCTCTCTTTCCTTCCTCAAAGAACTTCCTCAAAGTCTTTCTTTCCGCGATGGTCTTAGTTTTGCTGATGAGACCGCCACTGAGATGACCACCGCTTTTGCTGCCACAGAGAAACTAGGGGAGACTGAAGTACTAATTTCTGATTGCCCAGGAGAGGTGAAACCACTCCCCTTCCAATACAGCCACTGATTACCAAAACAAGACACAAATTGCCCTGCCCCTTAATCATGGTTGATGTGTCAACAACTATTTGCAAGTTATGTGCCGTTAGCGGTTCACACACCAAGTAGGCTACTGGGAAGAAAGGCAGCCCTTAAAGTAGACTATACAATAACAGATAAAGACAAAAAATATACTTATCTCTCCTGGAGATATGAGGAGTCCTCTAGCTATAGAATGAAGCATGGTGTCGTTATCAATTACACTTTGGATGGTGTATTAATACACCCAGTCACTACAAAGATACAGGTGCCCTTCCTAACTCAGTTGCCGGAGAGGAAGGAAACAGCTTAGCGATTTCACCATGAGGCCAATGCTGACTTTAAAACAGTTAAAGAGTTTAATGGCTGTGATAGGAGATAACTGAAGATATATCAACAACATTGCAGCTACTCCACAATACTAAAATCTGTGTTAAAAAATAGTTTAAAGTAGGAAGCTTGTACAGAATAAAAATATTCCAAAACATGGATCCTGTTTGCAATAAGAAACTTAATACGGCAAAGAAATTGACAAAGAAATGTAGTTTTTGTCCTGACTACAAAGTGTTATGTTTTGTGGTAAATCCATCACAACACATCACTGAGTACCACGCTTCATATTTTCAAGCATAATGGTGGCTGCATCATGTTATGGGTATGCTTGTCATCGGCAAGGACTAGGGAGTTTTTTTGGATAAAAATAAACGGAAAAGAGTTAAGCAAAAAACATCAACAATTCAATCAATTTGAATCCCACTTTGTAGCACAACAAAATGTGGAAAAAGTCAATACTTTCTGAAGGCACTGTATCCTAAACATTAGTATTATAAAAATAGTAGGGGAATAGCTTCCAATTTATATTGGCATATTTAGCCCATATAGGAATGCAATACACTGTATCCCTCCTGAGGAGGATGAGCTGGCCAATCAGCGGTCTACTTGCATGAATATTTTTAATGGTCGGTATACACCCACACCATTATTTTGTTGGGGCACACACACACCATTCTAACCTAATTACAATTTTTGGAAGGGGAACTATTTCACTCATATGGTAATTCATTTTAGGTCATATTTCATAGAAAGAAACTGCTGCAGCACCCCCTGAAAACCAGAATATACATATTTTTAAATAATAATAATATTATAATTTGTAACATTTTTGCACAAAAGTAGTGCACTAGGCATTTAATAGTCCCGTATTAACATAGATATATATATATATATCCATCTGCAGCGTGGGCAAAAAACGTTTTCCAACCCCGCACCCCCCAAACTACTTCCCGCGGCTATGCACTGGCTAGCTACAAGTGGCTAGCTTAACTAACAAACTAGTTACGTTGGTTGCAGCGCATGACCAGAATGACACATAGATTAATCCCCAAAGGGACACCCCATTTCTGTTTTAAAATTTAGAAAGAGGGGGAGTTTGACCGTTTTTTGTGCCAAAGTCAACCGTTAAAGCTAATTTTCTGCAATTCTACACATTTTGCCATTGCTTTTATTGAACAAAATATTGGGGGGGGACATGTCCCTGCATCCCCCGTGGAAATTTCACCTATGACACACACACGTGCATGTGAATGTGCGCGCACACCACACACACACACTGCTACAATCCAGGGGGAGCCAGACAAGAGGGAAAAGGTCCAAAGAAAACTATATTTTTAAGGTGTGTTGTTTTAATGGTTGACGTACTGTGTCTGGGGCAGGCACTGACAGACACTGAAACATACACTCACTCCCTCGCAAGTCGGACGTGAACGAGATCTCCAGAGACATCAGGAAATATGTTACTAATTTCAAACTGAAATCTGTGTGTAACTCAAATCGCACAAGAGTCACAAAGTCAGATATCAAGATATTAAGTTCAGATTTGGCCCTGTCATTTTTTGGGGAAAATTAACCATCTTCATACTATGAATGTCTCAAATAAATGTTACTACTGTATTAGGTACTTTATGAGATACTGTATTAGGTTTTCTCATTGACTATCAATTGCAATGATTTGTGTGTGCATCTGGATGACTTTTGGGGAAGTTCTTTATGTGCTAATATCCGTAAGCTACGAACAGGGTTTTAATATGGATATTAATATTAAATATTCCAGGCTTACATGCTTTAGTCTATATCAGTGTCTCTGTCAAGCAATAGGGGGATTGGGACATTTTCATCTCTTCATCTTCTCATCTGTCTGTTTTTCCTCTCCCTATTTTTGTGTAGAAGTCACCCAGCAGATGTTATTTTGCAACGAGGAGGACCCATCCATCTGGCCCATCATAGAGAATTGTAACAGTTGTGGAAATACAGAGACGCACACGGTGACAGAGCACTGGCATCAGGAGGAACCAGAAGTATTGTTATAGTAAAGCCTGTGATAAATCACTGATCTGGCATAGATGTGGTACATTTACACACACACGAGCTCGTGCACATCGTATGTCTGTGCCAGTGTGTGTGTCGATGAAATCTTCAAGGAGAGGGACACCCAAGGAAGATTCATTTTTGTGTGTGTGTGCATGCTCTCTGTCTGGAGTGATTTTATATTTATTGAGGCCTCAGCCCCAGGCTCTCAGTATAAGTGGATAGATCTACAAAATGATTTATAATTGACTATGCCCAGTCTGTTCATTCCTATTAAAAAAGAGTAGCCAGTCACTTTAATGGCCTCCTCTCAAATTAATCTGCTGCAGGACCCAAACCTGCATCACTGTCTAATGAAAACCTTGTAACTCCATATTTTCATTGTTGCAGTAACTCCCCTCAATTTTCTGAGTCTAGTATGTAATGTATTCTATATAGCTTCTGAAATGTCTAAATTGTATGTTTGTTAAGGGCAAAACGGAACTGAAGTTTTTCCATTTCCTGAAAATATGTTTTTATTAGAAAGCGATGATTTGTGCTCAGGCACTTGGTTCGCCTGCCAAAACATTTATCATCAGGCACAAACACACCAGATTATGAATGATTTATTACTAAAACCAAAGGTAGTTATTTGGAATGGATGCTGGGAATGTTCTCGAACTTAGTTGTATAGAGAAGAGAAAAATGTGTCATTTTCCATTGTTTTTAAAATGGCCTAATAATCAACCAGATTACATTTAGCCAATGACTGGAAGAAAATAATCTGCAAAAGCAACAATATCCACAGATGGTTTCAACTAAAAATGAGACACCCTCCATCAGTTTTTTCCTGTATCAATGTAGCACACACACAAGCAGAGCTGCTTCTCACAGTCTCACCCCGCCGTTGTTTGATTTAGTCTCTGACCTTTGACATTGGCTGGGTCGTGTTGGATGGACTACTGGTGCTGGTCCAACTGGGAGGTTTGAAAACTGGCCAGATTGGATGTGTGTGTGTGTGTGAGTGTGAGTGTGAGTGCGAGCGCGCATGCATGTGAATGTGTGAGTGTTTTTGCGTGTGTACATGATTAAAGATTCCTGTACACATGGATTATTAAGAGACAAGAGACTGGCTCTACAACATTAGGATCCCCTAGTCTCTCTGATTTACTGTGTTTGGATAAACAAGAATACATCATGTTCCAACTCTTTCTTATTCACTTCTTTTCCCTCTCAGTCCTGTGACTTTGAGAGAAATAGACCTGAGTAACTGGAGTGCAGTATTTGTCGTCCAGCTAAATGGCCTTCTCAATGCAATGGCACACACAATTTTACGTTTGGTTGCAATGACACTTAGATCGGACCATAAGAGGAGACACAGGAGTAAGTTTAAGAATTAGGATTCCCTGCGCATACCAATGTGACCAATGATGACAGCCACAACTCCGTTAGCCAATCAGAATACAACGCTGACCTGAGTGTCAAGCCAAATGATAGAAAGAAGAAGAGTGAGTAGTGCATCATTCATAAATTGACCCCTGGGGTCAAAACCTGCATCATACAGTAGGTGATCGATCGACCTAATAGAGTGTATCAGCACATCTATGGACCAGATAGCACTACTATAAGCCATCTGTGATGTGTGTGTGTGTGTGTGATGACCAGGATTGCTGATAACAGCCATGATAATAGAAACGCACCCTTGATAACCAAAGGTCAACAACCACTAGACCCATAATAAAGTAATTCATGATCGTTACAAGTGGGCCAAAAAGACGAAGCTGTAATCAGTGTCGCGACTCAGTCCATTGTGACTCCATCTCCCATGAGACCACAGTCATGAACTCTGTATGTTAAAGGAGGGAGCTTGAATAGAGAAAAGCACTTGGGTAATCAGGTACATGGGAGTCTTTCTGTGATATATGGGCTATATACTGTACATTGCTGTAGGATATGTCTGAAGAAACTTTTCCTGCGCTTCGAGTTGAGATTCTGTATGTAATGAATAGCGCAATAAAAGTAGAATAAATTATTATTATGATTAATGTTGTGATGATACTTCTTATTTCCTGATATCTAAAAAACTAAGTGCATCAAGAGACCGTTGAATCATTTATGACTGATTTCATTGCTGATGGATAGTTTTTCCCCACTGTTGTTTCAGTGTTATTTTGACTTATTCTCTGAATTTCCCATTTGAAGTCAGCCCACAGATGTGAGGGTTTCCAGTTCAGTCTCTGTATTCATTTTTCAAATACGTAAATGAAAGCATCTCTGCATCGGCCTATCCTGCGTGCCATACAGGAAGTGAAAGTCCCAGCAGCTCAGTTCTATTTCAGAGCATTTCAACGTTTCTTCTGTTGAGCACCCTCAGCAGGGTTTTCAGGGGAATAGGAGAGCCTGTGACGCGTCTTCTGTTTTTGGACGTTAACAAGGCGACACTCCATCTTAACTCCTCCACATTTACTGGATTGGTTGAATAGTGCAGAAGAGAACATCCCCAGACAGTTTTTGTCTCTCGTCAGAAACAGAACGCTGCTCAAGCGTTTCTTTTACGCATGCTACAGAAGCCTGTTTCACCCAGTGTTCCTGAGGAGTAAATATTCCCCTGGAAATATAAATGATTAACTGTTTTGAAGTATTTAAGTTGGAGCCTCTAATAATCATCACATTTGGTCAGTTCTGAATGGGAACCTCACAATACATTCACAATAGGTGACCCTCATAATGACATCATTAAAGTACCCTCATTATTGACTCTTCTCACTGTCCATATAATATTAAATGAGGCACTCTAATCGCTGTCTTTGGGACATTACAATGAGGTATTCTCATCACATTGAGGAATTTAAATTCCTGTTTTGATGACATCACAATGAGGTATTCTCATTACTGTCTTTGTGACATCCCAATTAGGTAAACCCTCTTATTCCGGTCTTTGTGTCATCACAATAGGTTACCAATTATCACTGTCTCTGTACAATCATAATCCACTTAGAATAGGTTGTTTTAAATAAAATGTCACAATACGGTGCTGAGCTTTCGATTTGGCTGCTGGGGGGCCCCCATCTCCGCAAACCAGTGACAACTACATGCCGTTTTCAAGGGATTGTTAAATAAATGTTATAACTATTTGGTTTTAATAGCATCACCTGTTGAAGAGCAACAGTCAGATCTACACATTTCAGATTATTCTACATTTAGCCCTATCATCAGAGCCCTATCATTATACAGCAAATAATGTGAGGGTAGCCTATCCATTTGTCATTTATCTAGTTAGCTAGTTAAGCAAACAGCGTGTCATAAGATTGCTTAATCAGAGATTAGACTTTTGGAAAGAGCTTGACATCAGCAAGACCTCGTCCTGGTAAAGTTGTCAATTGGACTACGGTCATCATCACCACTATAGATGGCAAGCAAATGAAACAATATTTGGATATATCCATCTACTATAGTAGTAGCAGTGCATGGGTAAAATCAATGAGGAAGCTAAACCAAGCCAGTAACACATCCATATTACAATCTATGTTGTGATAATTGTGTTGTTTGCTCTATAACCCATTTGTTAATTTGCCAGCGTGGTATACAATAAGTATGTGACAACAAACAGTCACACAGTGGCGGAATAAATTCAACTACACATAGGTTTGTTTCATCACAAAACCAGAGAGCAACATCTGTCCAGTTAAGTCAACAAAGCAAATATTGTGTCGAACAAACAGTTACAGTGCATTCAGAAAGTATTCAGACCCCTTGACTTTCTCCACATTTTGTTACGTTACAGCCTTATTCTAAAATGTATACTTTTTTGTTTATTTATCATCAATCTCCACACAATACCCCATAAAGACAAAGAAAAAACGTTTTTTAGACCCTTTACTCAGTACCTTGTTGAAGCACCTTTGGTAGCAATTACAGCCTCGAGTCTTCTTGGGTATGTCGCTACAAGATTGACACACCTGTATTTGGGGAGTTTTTCCCCTTCCTCTATGCAGATCCTCTCAATCTCTGTCAGGTTGGATGGGGGGGCGTCGCTGGACAGCTATTTTTCAGGTTTCTCTAGAGATGTTCCATCGCGTTCAAGTCCAGGCTCTGGCTGGGTAACTCAAGGACTTCAGAGACTTGTCCCGAAGCCACTCCTGCGTTGTCTTGGCTGTGTGCTTAGGGTCATTGTCCTGTTGGAAGGTGAACCTTCGCCCAGAGTCTGAGGTCCTGAGCGCTCTGGATCAGGTTTTCATCAAGGATCTCTCTGTACTGCTCCGTTTATCTTTCCCTCGATCCTGACTAGTCTCCCAGTTCCTGCCGCTGAAAAAAATCCCCACAATATGATGCTGCCACCACCATGCTTCACAGTAGGGATGGTGCCAGGTTTCCTCCAGACGTGACGCTTGACATTCAGGCCAAAGAGTTCAATCTTGGTGTCATCAGACCAGAGAATCCTGATTCTCATGGTCTGAGAGTCCTTTAGGTGCCTTCTGGCAAACTCCAAGCGGTCTGTCATGTGCCTTTTACTGAGGAGTGGCTTTCGCCTGGCCACTCTACCATAAAGGCCTGATTGGTGGAGTGCTGCAGAAAATTTGTCCTTCTGGAAGTTTCTCCTATCTCCACAGACGAACTCTGGAGCTCTGTCAGAGTGACCATCGGGTTCTTGGTCACCTCCATGACCAAGACCCTTCTCCCCCAATTGCTCAGTTTGGCCAGGCGGGCAGCTCTAGGAAGAGTCTTGATGGTTCCAAACTTCTTCCATTTCAGAATTATGGAGGCCACTGTGTTCTTGGGAACCTTCAATGCTGCAGAAATGTTTCGGTACCCTTCCTCAGATCTGTGCCAAGACACAATCCTGTCTCGGAGCTCTACAGACAATCCCTTCAACCTCATGGCTTGGTTTGTGCTCTGACATGCACTGTCAACTGTGGGACCTTATATAGACAGGTGTGTGCTTTTCCAAATCATGTCCAATCAATTGAATTTACCACAGGTGGACTCCAATCAAGTTGTAGAAACATATCAAGGATGATCAATGGAAACAGGATGCACCTGAGCTCAATTTCGAGTCTTATTGCAAAGGGTCTGAATACTTATGTAAATAAGATATTTCTGTTTTTAGACATTTGCAAAAATGTCTAAAAAACAGCTTTTCGCTTTGTCTTTATGGGGTATTGTGTGTAGATTGATGAGGAAAAACTGAAAACAAACTTAAAGATACAAAATCAATTTAGTCCAATCAATGTTTCTAAATATCATGTGGCTGTCCATGGTACTAATTTCTGTGTGTGTGTGTGTGTGTGTGTGTGTGTGTGTGTGTGTGTGTGTGTGTGTGTGTGTGTGTGTGTGTGTGTGTGTGTGTGTGTGTGTGTGCGCACACAAGTAAAACATTTTTCTTTACTCACCCTACTTATAGACTAGTTGAACGCCAAATGCCATAGTCCTTGCTTTCATGTTTGAAAAACAGTCTATGGCTTTGTCATACAGAAAGATTTTCATTTTTATTGTCATAGGCTATCTAGCTAAAATACTTGCTAGCATAACTTCTTCGCATGGTCAACAATGAACCAGCTAAGTTAGCTAGCTAGTTAACGTGAGCCTAAAAGTACTAGGCTACATCTAGGCTACATATTGAACTTCACTCGTGTCAGGCCAGTGGCACAATATATTAATTCATGGTTAGATCAGAATGGCCATCATATTCATTGGCCTGTACAGAGAATTAAGACAAAACCACAAGTCCAAATTACCATCTCCATCCATGGCTTACGAAAGGGCTGATTTAGTAAGCTAGCTACTGCAGGACATCAACACAAGCTGACCAGAAACTAAAAGGAAGTTTTGGTTAGGATGTTTTGATTGGTGTGAAGCCAAATCCAAACTGGCCTCCCATGTTTTTTTTTTTGCTGCACCAGGCCAATCCACAGTTTTTTTTATCAAGGGAGGCCACAAAGGATGTGAAATTAACCTAAACCACTCATACTTGTCAGGTATAGTTCACTTTTATTTTATATCACTCTTTATATTGAGGCTACCCTCGTGTATCTGAAATGACATGATCGTTGATGTTTACTGATCATGAAAAGCAGGCAGTTACTTGCTGTATAACTCTGACGATAGAGCTAAATGTGCACAATAGTTTTGCATGAAATAAGCGGACAATTGTAGTTCTGACTATGCTCTTCAAGAGCGGATAATATTACAACCAAATAGTTAACATTTATTTAGCAATCCCTAGAAAACGGCACACAGATGTCAATTATTTTAGTGGAGCTGGGAGTCTCCTTCCTCCCCAGCATGTAAATCGAATGCTCTGCACCTTATTGTGCCGTTTTAATTGATAACGACCTAGACTGTCATTATCTTCACTGTGACATCACAATGTGGCAAACTTATCACCTCATTATTGCGCCATCACAAAATGGACAGCTACCTGATTAGTAACACTATCACAGTACTATGTAGGCCACCTACAGTATTACTCTATCTAGGTCAGTCCTGTGTTGTGCAACATAAGAAACATTTCTGGTATTTTTTTAAAAAGTGTTCACCTGAGAAGGAAGTAAACTGGTTCAGTCAGCAGGGTAGACAGGGTGACCTAACAGAGTGGTGATCAATACAGTGGTAGTAATACCCCTGCAGCAACCACAGTAGACCGTGATCAAAATCTTATAAAGGAGCTAATCAGCTTTCCCAGACAACAGGGTAATGCCCTTATCATGGCCAGCACTATATTTAGCAGCCACTCTCCCTCTTAGCAGGGGATAACATTGCCCTGGTTCCCTACCAGTGGTGATCATACACACTAATACCCCCAAAGGGACCAGACATAGAGAGAGAGGGAAGCGAGAGTCACCTCATGCAACAGGTATGAGGAAAAACTACCTTTGTCCTTTCCTCTTCTGAGAAATGACAGAAAGACAAGAGGACAGTGAGACAGAAGAGAGCCAGGAGAGCCAGTTTGTCACCAGGGAGAGTGACTTCTGGAGGCCTGTTCTGGTTACATTAGTATGACGCAGGCCTGGAGCAAATCCATTCATTCCTCTTCTCTACTTTGCTCTGCTGGGAGTGCCACACTCAAGTTCATTACATTTACATAATTTAACAGACTTATCCAAAGTGACAGACAGATTGCACAGACAGATTTTTCACCTAGCCGGCTTGGGATTTGAACCAGCGACCTTTCGGTTACTGGTAGACACACACCTGGCTTTTGCTTGAAAAATACTCCCAGTGATGGTGGGTGACGTCTGACGATGACATCTGTGAAAGGGCAATCCTAAACGGTCTGCTTGATGTGATACGAGCATTTTGGGCAGTCTCCCCATTGGAACATTGGCCAAAGCTGAGCCAAAGGGATTCGTGTCACTATTCATTTTTTTGAACGTTTCGGGATAATATTGTCTTGAACTTTCTCTTGAGGACTGATGCCCGACTGAAGGTTTTACTCAATACATTCTCAATGATGAAGATTTCGTCTTAAGTTTAACATAGTGGCTTGGAAACACGATACAATTTCAAAAGGAGGCAAATAATTAATAGGAAAACCTTTTGTCATCATTGGGATGTCACCAGATTTACTTTAGATGCAAGTTAACTTTAGCTAGCTAGCTAATTTGAGAGGACAGCACCGAATTTTAGCTAGCTAACGTTAACATTGCTAGCCATTTTTGACTAACTTTGCTCACTAACGGCAACATTGCCATCTCTCTAAAGTACATTTGACGTCATCATAATGATGGCAAAGTTGTTTCCTACGAATTATTTGCATAACAATGTCATCGTATTTCCAGGCCACTATGTTGCACTTAAGACTACATCTTCATCAGCGCCCATTGAGAATGTATTGAGTAGAACCTTCAGTCAGGCATCAGTCCTCAAGAGAACATTCCAAAAATATTCTGACGCCGTAGATTAAGTCATTAGCCCCCTTTCAGAATGACTGGGCATTAGTGGACTTTTGGGCACCACTATGGTGGGCCTCTTTTTAGAACGTTCAAAAACAATGGCATGACGCGACCGAGTGACGGGAGTGCACCGTTGATAAAGAGTAGTAAAAATGACTGTATTTAATAATAATAAAATACCGAGCTATAATGTGATCTAGAGGTGCTCACTGTCCATTTGAGCTTGCAAACAAAAACACACAGAGGCATATATGTTGAGTTTGACAAATTGGGGTGGCTGGTAGCCTAGTGGTTAGAGCATTGGGCCAGTAACCAAAAAGTTGCTAGATTGAATCCCTGAGCTGACAAGATAAAAATCTGTTTTTCTGCCTCTGAACAAGGCAGTTAACCCACTGTTCCTAGGCTATCATTGTAAATAAGAATTTGTTCTTAACTGACTTGCCTAGTTAAATAAAAATCATTGTGGTCTATTTCTATATGTGTATTGCTAATGCAAATCACTATGACCCTGCCTCTTTGTCTAAGCTTTTATTACATTCAAATCGCAGTGGGGGCAACAAACAAACTTCTCCAGGCGCTTCAATTGTATGCTAAAAAATTACTCAGAGAAAGATATTTTGTTTAACAAGCACTATTTTTTCTCTAAAAGGTAGGGGTCAAAATTATTGACACACCTGTTTTCAATACCTCACCTTATGAGGATAACGGCACTGAGCCTTTTTCTAAAAAAATTTGAGTTGGAGAACACATTGGGAGGGATCTTAGACCATTCCTCAATGCAGAATTCTTCCAGGTCCTTGATATCCTTTGTCTGCGCTTATGGCTCTTCAATTCAAATCACAGGTTTTCAAGTGGTTTCAAGTCCGGAGACAGAGATGGCCATCGCTAAATTGTGATTTAGTGGCCCATTAACCATTTCTTTGTGGATTTTGATGTATGCTTGTGTTTATTGTCTTGCTGGAAGATCCACTTGCGGCCAAGTTTTAGGCAACCCGTTTTTTTTGTCTAAAATGTCCTGGTACTGGGTAAAGTTAATGATGCCATTGGCCATAAGTGTCCCAGGACCAGTGGAATCAAAATAGTTCCATAACATCAAAGATTCACCACCATTTTTTACAGGTAGGTATGAAGTTATTTTCTGCACTCACCAGTTCGACACCAAACACACCTTTGGTGTGTGGCCAAAGAGCTCTATTTTCATGTCTTCTGACCAAAGCACTGGTTCCAATCCAAGTGCCAATGCCGTTTAGCAAACTCAAGGCGTATACATTTGTTGGATGAAATTAAAATAGAGCCCTGGCCATGCACACCAATGGTGGGTTTGGCATCGAAATGAGAATTAATGAGCAGAAAAGAACCACATACAGAAAGAGCATGGGCCATGAGGGACGTACAGTTATGAGTATTTAAATACTGTATATATATATACACTGAGTGTACAAAACATTAAGAACACTGGTTCTTTCCATGGCAGACTGACAAGGTGAAAGCTATGATCCCTTATTGATGTAATTTGGTAAATCCACTTCAATCAGTGTAGATCAAGGGGAGGAGACAGGTTAAAGAAAGCCTTTCCGCAATTGAGACTTCAAATGTGTATGTGTGTCATTCATAGGGTGAATGGGCAAGACAAATAGATTTTAGTGCCTTTGAACGGGGTATAGTAGTAGGTGCCAGGCGCACCGGTTTGTGTCAAGAGCTGCAACGCTGCTGGGTTTTTCCACGCTCAACAGTTTCCCTAATGTATCAAGAACGGTCCACCACCCAAAGGACATCCAGCCAACTTGACACAACTGTGGGAAGCATTGGAGTCAACATGGGCCAAAACCTCTGTGGAACGCTTTTAACACCTTGTAGAGTCCATGCCCTGGCGAATTGAGGCTGATTTGAGGGATAAAGGGGGAAGAACTCAATATTAGGAAGGTGTTCCTAATGTTTAGTATACTCAGTATATTCATAACTGACTACAGGAGTGCATAACTGATTTTCCTTCTTTTTAATTATAAAAGTATTTCATCTTAGACACTTGCTTTAAACATTATTTCCAACTCTTTGACAAACCCCATATTGGATGGCAATCAAAATAGACATTGACACAACAATAAGACTCTAAGACATTCTCTTTCTTACATGCCTACTACACCAGCCACGTGTGTGCGTCCGCATGTTGATTTAGTCTATCCCCACCAGACACATAGGGTTAAAATACCAAAATCAACTGTGAATCAATTATATTATACATTAAACATTCATGGACATTTAGCTAGCTAGCGGTTGCTAGTTAGTTTGTCCTGGGAGATGAACATTGGGATATTACCCAGAGTCATACAAAATCTACTCCGATGATTAATCCACAGATAAAAAGGGATACCTAGTTAGTCATCTGTAATTCATCTCTCCTCATTTGCCTTTCAAGCATCCACGTGGATCTGTATCTTCCTGATATCCAATAAGGAGGGGACTTGAAGCTCGTGGAGCGTCTCAGATAGAACCAAGTCCTATTTTAGCGCTTGGCTATGCAGACACTCGTACACGGGCTGTGTGGGTGAAATTATTGAATAACATATGTGTACATTTATTTTGCAATGCTCACGCACGTAACGTGTTCGGTGTGGTTTGCGTGTTAGAAAATAATGTTTTTAAAACAAAAAAGAAAGGAAAAAAGGTTACATGAGCAACACCATTAACCTTGTGTGTATGAGTCGTCATTAGGTTTGCAAAATTCAGGGAAGTTTCAATAAATTCCCTGTTTTTCCAGAAATCCTGGTTGGAGGAGTCGAGATTTCCTGCTTATTCCTTCCTGATTCCGGGAAATCTCCAATCAGGATTTGGGGAAAACCAGAGAATTTATTGAAATAACACTCTCCCACGCATGCAAACACACACACACACACTTGCATTAACACTCTCTGTACAACCTCTTGGAACGAGGCAATCAAGAAACCTATGGCATGAGCCGAACAACATGTACAAAAATAGAGATTGATACAAAAATAAGATATCCGAGAACAGGTTTAATAGAATGATGTGAGGTGTCTGCATTGATAGGGTTAGTATAACCCAATATTTTCACCTGCTCAAAGTTTGCACCTATCATCTTTATAAGGGGAATACAAGATCATTAAAAAAAATACCTTTATTGAGATGTTAACTTAGTTATCCTTCTCTTAATCTTTACTTTGTTCATTATTTTATGTTTAATTACTTTAAAATTACAGGTGCAAACTTTGCACAGGTGAAAATGCTTACTCTCCCCCTTTCTCACCTCACACATGGAAACCTCTCACAAATAAAACATCAGAAATGTCACAAAGAAGAAAATGGCAAAGGACAATTTCCACCTTGTGAAAAAACACATTTCCCATACACACTCTAAAATATATTTCCAAAATACACTTTCAGGACCCTCTCTCTACTGGTAAAAACACCTACAGTACGCTCTGTTGACATATTCTCCTTGTAAACTCCTCCCCTCTCTTACTTTCTTTTGCACTCTAACCCATCTCCCTCTCGTCATCCAATTATACTTTCTTGAGTTGGGAGATATGAAACACACTAAGTCAAGGGTCCAAACCGTGTCCCTCTACTTCAATAACATTCCCACATTGTGTCCCTTTCTGGTCCAAAATACATTCATTTACACAGGTAACACACTATCATCCTTAAAAGGCCCATGGACCTTTGTCTAAAATGAACAGGCCTGGGTTTATTGACAAAATATAACAACCTATTTCTTCCTTTTATACATGTAGGCACTTAAAGCAAAATATTCACATACATATTGCATATTTCCCCCCTTGATCAGCCAAATGGTGGGTATCTACAAGATAGATCTTTGGTTTGTAAACTATGTCCAGTTCTTCTTTTGCATTGTCTGCGGTCAGACTCTCACACTTCTTGTTTTCACTGGTCAGCGAAATGTCAACGCTCTGTCTTCTTAGCCAACCAATCAGGACATGTACACTACTTCCTGTATTCTCTGTGATCACATTCTTTCACCATACACTCAGTGTGTGCCTATGTAAATGTATGCAATGTCTGGGGTGTGAGATGTTTAATAGTGTGTCTGTGTTTGAATACATGTATGAGTGTTAGGCAGGATACTGTGTATGTATATTCAAGCGTGAGTCTCAAATACAAGTCATTGTTTGCAAAAACATAGCCACTATCACGGTGATTATGTACATTATTTCACTGCATCAACACTGGTAGTATTCAGCCCTAAGCCGAATGTTCAGCAAGGTACCTGGCTTCTAGGCCTGGCTAGTAGCCATGGACAAACTGGCCTCCTGGCTTCAACCTCAGCATTCTTCTGGCTCGCCTCTTTTTACCCTCCTCTCCTCCACCGCTGGCTTTCTGCCCTGGATGAAAGCCTTCTCTCCAGGGTCTGACCACATCCAAGTGGCCTCTTCTCTCCTATCCATCCTGCTCGAAACCAAAGCAAAACTACACCTCTCTTTATCTCTCTATCGCAATACAGAGAGGAACCACGATCATGCTGTGATCTATCCATTCGTTAGGATGAGAATCCTGTCGTTCCATGAGTGACTGTGTGTATGTGTGTGTGTCCACACACACTCAGTTGCAGGGCATCCATGCAGTGTACATGGGGTGGTGCGGAGGTGGATGGTGTGGAAGGGGATACTGTGACGGAGGGTACTGCTGAGGTGGGTACTGCTGAGGTGGGTAATGCTGAGAGGGGTACTGCTGGGGGGGGTAATGCGGGTAAACGTGCTGCACCTGGGCCACGTAGTAGTTGCTGAAGTTGCCGTCTGCGACATAAGGGGCCGGCTGGTAGTAGCAGGTGACGTTGGCCGTGTTGGGGATAACGTTCTGCTCGGCAAGGACCCGAAGGGCCAGGGAGGAGATGAGGCCCAGTGTCTGTCTCCTCTCGTGGCCCATCAGGCACACAGTGCTCTCCTGCACTACTCCATGCAGAGTAGCCAGATAGTCGTATTTCCTGTCCTCGAGACCCACAAAGTGGTTCTGGAGGTAGGATTCCAGCTTCCTCCTCTGCTCGCCCACCTCTGGGAAGTCTATGAAGAACCTGGAGCACATGTAGCGTTGCAGAAGTTTCATTTCGGGTCCGGAAGCCGCACAGAAACCCCGGACCAGCAGATGGCAGTATTTAAGTAGACCACCACCGCGAATCTCCTCGGGGCGCCGCGTGCAGATGAGGCGTTTGCGTAGATGGTCGAGGGCGGCAGAGAAATCACCATAGACACTCTCTCCCAGGATGGTGGGGTGGAAGGTGGCTGCCATGGGGTGCTCAGAGCACTCGTAGAAGAGGAGAAGGGAATCCAGGCGAATCTGGAAGGAATCCACACTGAACTCAAACTGGCGACGCAGAGAGTCCACAAACTTGAGCTCCACATTCTTGCCTCTGTTGTTGGAGAGGGAGATGAGGCTCCAGCGGTCTGAGTCATTACACACCTTCACCATCTTCTGCACATAGGCCTCCTGAAAACACAACAACAAAGTCAGAAGAATACATGTCTATGGTAAATGGTAATAATAAATGAAAGATTAGATACATTAAATACATTAATTATATATTTTATTTTATTAATTGGTTGGTTCGAGACCTGAAAGCTGATTGACTGAAAACCATTGTAAATCAGACCGTATACCTTGGGTATGACAAAACATTTATTTTTACTCTTGTAATTATATTGTTACAGTTTATAATAGCAATAAGGCACCTTGGGGATTGTTGGTATATGTCCAATATACCATCGCTAAGGGCTGTATCCAGGCATTTAGCAGTGGTATATTGGCCATATACCACAACTCCTCTGGCCTTATTGCTTAAGTATAGTATTATAAGCATATCTATTAGTGATGAGGGGGGGGGGGGGTCATTGATACAGTTACATATCGGGATATTATTTTTGACAATATATCGTAGTGAGTGCTTCTCAAATGTATTGTTTTATGCATTCTCCACACTCTCGTCCCCACAAGAACGTACTCAAGGGAATGTCCTCGGAGAATGCACTCAGAACATGAGAGTGTGGAGCACGGTAGTATGCATATGGAGAAACACCCTATATGTTTTGCATTGAACAGAGGTAATCTTCTCCCTTATTTGGTCTGCTGGACAGCTCTAGTGTCGGGTCATGCGTAAGTAGGTATCTGGGTAAATGAGCGGATCCCGTTCCAATTGGATTAGTTTGAATCCTCTTTGTAGTGGAAACCACCGTTTCTACTATCTGCAGCCTTATCACCATGCAGCTTAGAATCCAGGGCAGAATTCTGAATGCATCATAGGCATACTGCAAAAAAATTATGTTGATATGATGTGGATTGGCATAACTGTAATTTATAGGCTACTGTAGCGTACATAATTTATTGCAGTAAGGTCATTGAGGGGAAATGAAGATGTAAAACGAATGTACTGTATTCTCATACTGGAGTATAACTTTCACTGGTTGCATTGTAACGCCAGCCATGATACGTTCTACCCCGGAACAAGGCAGTTAACACACTGTTCCTAGGCCGTCATTGAAAATAAGATTTTGTTCTTAACTGACTTGCCTAGTTAAATAAAAGGTCAAATAAAAAATGTAATACAAAAAATACGTAGCATTCAATGTCCATACAAACATTTGCGCATCTAAACTGTTACGTAATACACTGTATTAACCAGCAGTATGAATCTGAAATGATCATGTCAAATGATAATAAAAGTTAAATTACCTTTAAGGTCACTGGTGTGATCTTCTCCTTGTTCACTCCCTCGGGTAAGAAGTCTAGTAGAGCGTCAAGAACTATATCCTTCACCGTCTGGAACTCTAGTTCGCTTTTCATGTCGGCACAGAATATCAGGTCCAGATCCTTCCATCCCAAACCGCTGTCCTCGTGGAGAACATGGCTGGCCGCGGAACCGTTCAGGCGGACCTCCCGGACATGTATGCGTTTCTCCTCCATGCGACACCGGACCACTTTGACTATGTCCCGCGGTTTTATCTCCAGGGTGGGGAAGTTCCAGCGGCCGTGGATGGGGATGGACCCAGCCAGGATGGCGTCCAGGCGCTGCACTTGTTCCCAGTTCAGCACGCTGAGGTTGCTGCTCTCCCCGTCGACCAAACAGCCCTCCACTGGAGTCGATCGTCTCGAGTCGACTTTCTCGCCCATATTGATAAAAGGTAGATATGAAAATGTAAACGACAGAAGTGTTCACTCCCTCCGTCTCTTGCTTTGCTGTGAAATAAGGCAGCCGTGTTGCCGCAGGAGTAGCTTGCCAGAGTGCTTTGGCCACATCAACTGGCTGTATTTACCTTTATCGCCGTCCTTTAGATAACGTTGCTCATCATAACAAGCCGTGTCGTCTCCAATTTACGCACAGCAGACGTAGTTCCACTTCTCAGTTGCTTGTAGTGAAGTCGGGGTATATGTTCAGCTCTTTGCGCTGCGTAAAGCTAGCTGTCCAATCTCTTCCCTTTCCCCAAATTCACCGGGATATTAGTCGATTGTTGGGCGGGTCTCAAGGGCTTGTACAGCCGTGGGCCTAGCTCACTGTCCCGTATTCGTTAGGTCACTGTGCGCTTTCTCTTCCGTCTGGGTCGCCATCGCCGAAAGTTGCGCCTGTCAATTAGCATTGATACAGAATAGCGTCTTTCACTTTCTTAAGTTGTATCCCCACTCCTAACATAAATCGCCTCTTCTGTTAGAATCAAAAACATTTCAGCACCTCCAAAAGTTTATTTTCCTCCCACTTTTATACGCAGCAGGTTTCGCGTCCTTTCGAATATCTCTGCTTCTCTTTTACGCATCAGATTTAACCTACGAAAGACGTATTCCTATACACCTTCACATACCATGACATAAAATGGTGTATTGCTTCTACTTGCGCGTTACATGTTGTCCGTGTTTCGCTTGATGGCAGTGCGTCGCACCACTGAGAGGTTCTGACGTCGAAAATGTTTTCCCCTGCGAAGGAACGTCGGAGATGGTTAGTTTGAGTGGCAGCTCGTTCCACCAATCGCTGTAATCGGTGCTACAGGGTACATCGCTCGCAACGCGCAATAATTTTTAAAACATTTTGTTCCCCTTTATTGAGAAAACAGTTCTCATTTACAACTGCGACCTGGCCAAGATAAAGCAAAGCAGTGCGACAAAACAACAACACAGAGTTACACATGGGATAAACAAACATACAGTCAATAACACAATAGAAAAATATATGTACAGTGTGTGCAAATGTAGTAAGGGAATAAAGTTGTCCCATATGCTGATCTGAGGTCAGTTTCACCCACCCCATAGATTTACGTTATATTGGCAGAATGAGCGCTGATTTTAGATCTGTCACTAGGCACATTTTACAAGAAGTCTTGCAAACTGACAAATGCTGTTTTTATAGATGCAACACCCTTTGCACAGGGATTTTGATATGCTTTTCAGTTATTTTACACCCTGAAGATTCACTACTAAAAGCCACATGCATGTGTTGTTTGACAAACTCCAATGTGTACATCATACCCTTCACATGTGTCATGGAGAGTACCTTTAATTATGTGTAGTATTGTGTCAGATATGTAGATCACGTTGTTTACACAAGTATTCATGTTAAATATCAGTCATATTCATCTCTTGATATAAACTGGGCTATGCAAGATCCTTCCCTATATCGCCCTCTAGGGGTGGCAAAATCTCTCTCGAAGTGTAAGCGTCACATGTCAAATCTTTAAAAAGTCAGTATTCACAATTCACAATTTTACAGTACTTGTCACTCAGAATCCATCAGATAGAGCTTCAATGGCATATCTGCGTCACTGTTGACTAGCCCATAAACCATCTTACTGCAGATTACCCTGTATGTACAGTAACACAGTTGCGCACACACACACACATATACATGCATACACACAGTCCCACACATGCATGTACATGTATGTACTGTATGTACACACACACACACAGCTCATACTGTTCCTAGTAGGCCTGTGTTTTTCCCATGACTGATAAACCTAAGTTGCTCTTTTACAATGTTACATGTATAACTTCCTGGCAGAAACCAGGAAGGAAAGACCACCCTGGCGAATGACCTGGCCCTGTGCATGCACCGCATTGTAAAACCACTCTTTTACTGACACAGAGGGCATGGCCATTTTGGGTCTATAAACAGCGACCTGGAAGAGAAACCTTTGCACAGTCACGCTATGAAACCATACACTCTTCCCCAGGGCTAGCCTGTTGGAAAAGACAGAGGTGTGTGAGGGAAGAAGTGGCGAAAGACAACACTCTGACATGTCACACGTCTGCAAAGGGAGTCCCTATCCAGGAACAGAATGGAAAATAGGTCCATTAACTACATTTGGATATCATAATTACACAGTGGTTTTTAGATTAATCGTTTCACAATGGTATCTGGAATATAGTCCATGCAGAAAGAATGACTGCAATTTCAACCCACCATTTCTGTATGACTACTTTCCCAAACTTGCAAACTTGCCAATGAAATGACTCAAGAAATTCAGCACAGTATAGCCTACCCTCACCTCCACCCAAACAGTTTTACCCCAGAATCATAATGGATGAAGGAAGATGGTGGTCAACATCTGGGGGAAGGGGTAAGACATAGGACTTACATAATGTTACACAACCCTGGACCATCTAGTCTAGGAACGGTCTGTGTGTCTGAGACTAAGTCGTAGAGGTAGTAGGGTTAGAGTTCAGAATGCAGCTAGGTGCTTCCGGTTGAGATTATACATAGTCACGTTCACACAGGAGGGGAAAGAGAGGGCAGTTGAGTGAACTGATTGGTTTATAGAGGCTGATTTTACCAAGAATAACAAAAGGATCTTTGAAGACTTATTGTAACAAGAGATAATTATGAATCCTCTATTTACCTAGCCTTTTTCACCATGTGTTAGCTTCTGTTTGTCCCACAAGGAAGCTTGCAATAGAGTAGAATAAAATGCAGTGCAATAAATTAATTCAATACATTATACAATACAGTAAAACTGTATTTCTTCAAGGCTGCAGTGCATGCACATTAGGCTACATAGTAAGTACACACACAGCTATAGTGCAGAAATATGATGTACCTGTATAAAAAGGATATCAGCTATAGCGTATAGGTGAGAAATAGAGGATCCGATCAGCTATTGACTCAATGTCAGGCTTAGGAGACCCTCCCCATGATACAGCCATTTAGATGAACAGGTGAAGACTGCAGATCCCCCCACCCCCCCTCCGGAAATTCATTATAAGATTACCATGAGCCTGTGAGAGCCGAATGTACATCCCCACCCTTCCTCCCTCCCACTGTCCCTCAGAGCAGGCCCAGAAAAGATGCATTGACCTACTGTGCTTAATTGATACTCATAGATAGAAAGTACATAGAACTCACTGGACATTACAGTTTGGAGAGGTAACTTCAGTTGTATTGCAATTACACACGTCTGTGAAATATAGATTCTAACAAGGATATATAGCTGGTAAAAAGCACATGGTTTGTGGAATAGAAGTGCTAGCACACGTGGAGTAGTGTCCTTTCTAGACAATGTACTTTGGAATTGTTGGCCCATGATACAGTAGGTGTAAAATTACAGACATATTTTCATTCTACAGGTTGCATTTCTATATAGCCACTCTCACCCCTCCCTGTGGCACTGACCTTAATGAGCTACCGCTCCAGAACTGACCTTCTGGAGCACGCTTAGTAAGCCTTAGCTAAACGGCTCCATTGCTAATGAGATTCGCTGACTCGGCCTGCCTGCTAAACCAAGATGGACAGCTCCCATCCCTAAAGGCTACTATGTAACAGTGTGACTATAAATTAGTAACTTGTTAATTAGGCTATTTAAGGCATTGCTGTTCACAAGGCAACATCACTTTAAATAATTTCCTTTCGATGAAGACATTAATAAGCGAGTTAAGAAGGACATAGTCAACAAAACTATTTGTTCAGCACTTTTGAAATGTACAGCGACATAATAAATAACATGGGCCGTTCTTACAGTAGTCTCCCTGTACACCAAGTCAGAACCGTAGGATAAATAAAGGGGGCATATAAGCAGAAAATGAAAGCTCTTACAATATTCGATGACATTTCTCTAAAACAGATCCATGTGCACCACCAAGTCAGAACAGTTGGCTAAGTTATGTGGGGGAAAGGGACCAAATGATTAGGGTGAGGCACATGTGCTACTAACAGCTTACTACATACACAACATACACTTAGTATTACTTTCTTAGCTACAGTATATAAACTCAGCAAAAAAAGAAACGTCCTCTCACTGTCAACTGTGTTTATTTTCAGCAAACTTAACATGTGTAAATATTTGTATGAACATAACAAGATTCAACAACTGAGACATAAACTGAACAAGTTCCACAAACATGTGACTAACAGAAATGGAATAATGTGTCCCTGAACAAAGGGGGGGTCAAAATCAAAAGTAACAGTCAGTATCTGGTGTGGCCACCAGCTGCATTAAGTACTGCAATGCATCTCCTCCTCATGGACTGCACCAGATTTGCCAGTTCTTGCTGTGAGATGTTACACCACTCTTCCGCCAAGGCACCTGCAAGTTCCCAGACATTCCTGGGGGGAATGGCCCTAGCCCTCACCCTCCGATCCAACAGGTCCCAGACGTGCACAATAAGATTGAGATCCGAGCTCTTCGCTGGCCATGGCAGAATACTGACATTCCTGTCTTGCAGGAAATCACGCACAGAACGAGCAGCATGGCTGGTGGCATTGTCATGCTGGAGGGTCATGTCAGGATCAGCCTGCAGGAAGGGTACCACATGAGGGAGGAGGATGTCTTCCCTGTAACGCACAGCGTTGAGATTGCCTGCAATGACAACAAGCTCAGTCCGATGATGCTGTGACACACCGCCCCAGACCATGACGGACCCTCCAGCTCCAAATCGATCCCGCTCCAGAGTACAGGCCTCGGTGTAACGCTCATTCCTTCATCGATAAACGCGAATCCGACCATCACCCCTGGTGAGACAAAACCACGACTCGTCAGTGAAGAGCACATTTTGCCAGTCCTGTCTGGTCCAGCGACTGTGTGTTTGTCCCCATTGGCGACGTTGTTGCCGGTGATGTCTGGTGAGGATCTGCCTTACAACAGGCCTACAAGCCCTCAGTCCAGCCTCTCTCAGCCTATTGTGGACAGTCTGAGCACTGATGGAGGGATTGTGTAACTCGGGCAGTTGTTGTTGCCATCCTGTACCTGTCCCTCAGTTGTGATGTTCGGATGTACCGATCCTGTGCAGGTGTTGTTACTGTGAGGACAATCATCTGTCCGTCCTGTCTCCCTGTAGCGCTGTCTTAGGCGTCTCACATTACGGACATTGCAATTTATTGGCCACATCTGCAGTCCTCATGCCTCCTTGCAGCATGCCTAGGCACGTTCACGCAGATGAGCAGGGACTCTGGGCATCTTTCTTTTGGTGTTTTTCAGAGTCAATAGAAACGCCTCTTTAGTGTCCTAAGTTTTCATAACTGTGACCTTAATTGCCTACCGTCTGGAAGCTGTATGTGTCTTAACGACCGTTCCACAGGTGCATGTTCATTACTTGTTGATGGTTAATTGAATAAGCCCCGTTTAAACCCTTTACAATGAAGATCTGTGAAGTTACTTAGACGTTTATTTTTTTACTGAGTTTATATCTCCCTGGCATGTTACATCATTTTTGGACTTACCTTGTGCTGTGCTCACTTGTTGAATTTGCCATTTCCAACTTGTTGTGTAATGTCCAATGGCCGATGAGCACCGATACATTTTATCTATAATTTCTCTTTATTATTTATCTTCATATGACAAGGATTAAAAAGGATTTGCCAGTTGATTGTTGACTTGATTCATAATGATGACTGATAGCTAAGATTTTGAAACTATGATGTTGACATAATCAGTCCAATCAAAGCTACTGTAGATATGTGATTTGATGTCATTTTATCTGTGGCCAATGACCTTGAGCCTTCTTGGATGGGCATTTCTAATTTAACTATGGCAGCACCCAAGGGGCTTGCATTTTCTAGCTCTACCCTTAGACTTGGCGGTGACGTAGTATCCCCATGAGTGACAGAACACTGAGCCACGGCCTCCCGGGTGGCGCAGTGGTCTAGGGCACTGCATCGCAGTGCTAACTGCGCCACCAGAGTCTCTGGGTTTGCGCCCAGGCTCTGTCGCAGCCGGCCGCGACCGGGAGGTCCGTGGGGCGACGCACAATTGGCATAGCGTCGTCCGGGGTAGGGAGGGTTTGGCCGGTAGGGATATCCTTGTCTCATCGCGCTCCAGCGACTCCTGTGGCGGGCCGGGCGCAGTGGCGCCAACCAAGGGGGGCCAGGTACACGGTGTTTCTTCCGACACATTGGTGCGGCTGGCTTCCGGGTTGGAGGCGCGCTGTGTTAAGAAGCAGTACGGCTGGTTGGGTTGAGCTTCGGAGGACGCATGGCTTTCGACCTTCGTCTCTCCCGAGCTCGTACGGGAGTTGTAGCGATGAGACAAGGTAGTAATTACTAGCGATTGGATACCACGAAAAATTGGGGAGAAAATGGGATAAAATTTAAAAAAAAAAAAAAAAAAGAACACTGAGCCAATCACGGTGCAACGCTCCCTATTTTCTGCTGGCTTGCCCCACCACCACAGAAAGCACTGAGCTAGGCTGAAACACCTGCATTTTGGAGTGCCTTACTCAAGAAAACAAAAAAGAGACCATGTTTGTATGCAGCTTTATTAACTCAATGATATCTATATGTTTTTTTACATTGTTTGCAAACTGATATGTGACACGTATTAATGTCAAAATAACATGCTAAAAATGTGGGTCTCAAAACAGGTTGGGCCCCACCTGCCCTGAATGACGGGTCGCCACTGGGCATTTGTTAATGCTTAATTTGTCTAAATAGGTAAGAGAAACACTTCAACCACTACCTTTGATTTGACATTGTAGTTTTTTGTGAACATTTTTGGTGTGACGTCATTACGTCCAGGTGTTTTTATCAACACAAGATGGTTACATGGAAACGGAGCCTAGCAGACAATTGTCACATCTATTTTCTATGCAAACATTCTAAATGTTGACAACAAAAAAAATCACTGATCAAGTTAATGGAAACATAGCTATTGCATTGCATGTCAGATTGAAACCCATATCCATTCTACCTATGTCCAATCTATTTCCATGGCTGATTGTCTTTAATCAGGCTGTTTCCCCCTCATGTTGAGTGACCTTTCCGGAGGACTGGCATTGATTGCCACGGCGACATAAACAGGAAGTGAGTCTGTTAGCTGAGAGAACTCTGTCTCAGTTCCTGTTTGATTCCGTGTAATGAAATGTGATCTCCACATGAATATTATTATCAATTATTTCACACAGGCACACACAGCAACACCCCATACTTTCCTGCTGCTTATCTAACCACAATATATCTTCTTAAGATACAGTACAGTCTTTCACCCCGTCACACACAAGCGGCTGTGGGATTCTCTACCCTTCTCCCTAAAGTGTACACTTGGGTAGAAAGGTAGGGAATCAGAACTGTCTTGTCTCTCCCTTTCACTCAGTGTCTAAAAAGTCATACAATTATAAGGTACCGTTCTGCCATCTGCTGGACTAAACAGCACCAGGTCCATCAACTAGAGACTTTCCATCAATGGAGAATGCCTCCAAGAACACTGCCTCTTAGCTGACACTAGGTTGCAGTGTTTAGTTATTCACTGCATCCCAGCAAAGGCAGGAGGGGACAGAATGATCGAGTCCTTTTGTGTCCTCTCCAGTCAAACTGTAAGGTCTCAAATGGTAAGTAGGTTCTCTTCTGATGGTTGTCAAACAAAGCATTTTTATTTAAACAAAAGTTCAAACACAAATGAGAATCATAACGTCAACTAGTGTTTGTCATTATGGTGACTGAGACACTTATATGCAAATAATTTCTCTAGTTGCATAAAAAAGTAATTTCTCCCATATCTGTTAGTAATTGATTGATTTCAGATATGTTTTAGTCTATAAGCAGCAGAAACAACAAACTGCTCTCCACACCCGTTTTGGTAAAAAGCTGAGTGATGTGGCTGGAGAAATGTAACCACTCTCAAACTCAAATTCATAGACAGAGCTATGGATGCAAGGTCTGACCAGCCATGCTATTAAAATGATAGTTTTAACCATGTTTTCAGGCTATATAATGTTTGTTCACATTTACATTATTTACAAACATTGAAGTAAAACAAGCTTACATCTTTGGGTTCTGAGGGTTTATATCGCCCATTTTTCTGTAGCCTGGAGTATTGAATAGAATACAACTTTATTGTCACATTTGTAAAGCAGTTCTGTTGTTATGGTTCTATGTTTGGTGTCTACAGGCTACTGGATTTGATACTACCTGTCAACCCCTCATTCACCTCCTACAGGGATTTCTCCCTGGTAACACCAACACTACAGAAACATACTGTGGGGTTAAATCAACATACAGTATCTGGGGTTTCCCACAGTATACGATCCTTCAGGGGCATCCCTGTAGGACCACTATCCAATCTTAATCTCACGCTCATAAGTTAGATAGATACGTGTGTATTACAGACCATTATATAACGCTGTAGTGTGTACTCTATGTCCATGGGCTATTATCTGGTTCAATGATCATACAGGAAGTTTTAAAAAATAACTCTGCTAAGGGCCCTATTAAATTCAAATAAATATTTATAAGAAACATTAGGAAATGCAAATGTTGTCTTCTTGCATGGGAAGAATTCGATTTTGACTCATCCGGAAACTTTTCATTGAAAAGGGCCCGAAGGTTTTAATTTTTTCTCTCCAAATATCCATGATTTCAATCAAATATCCTTCTGTAAACATACTCTAATCCTCTCTCTGTTTATCCTGAGTTTATTTACGTTCCATTCTGTATCAATCACTGTTCTGATGGTTTTGGGGGGAGAGAAAATGCTGACAGTGACCATACTTACTAACTCACAGTCAGTGAGTCTGAGCGCACTGGTTTGGAGTCAGGCTCTATAGTCGATGAGACCACGAGCGCACTGTCTCTGTCGCATGCACTGAAGGGTGAGTCACAGTCAGGCTTGAAGTGGTCATAACTACTATGTTATAATGTCACACGCACAAGTACAGTGAAATGCCTTAGTTGCAAGCTCCAAACCCAATAATGCAGTAATCAATATAGCACAAAAATAACATAAGGTAGAAAAAACACAGGAGAAATAAAATAAAAATAAGAAAAACATGAGAAAGTAAGAAGCGATATACAGTCAGTTCCAATAGCATATTGACAATGTGCAGGGATACTGGTGTGATAGAAGTACAGTGCCATCAGAAAATATTCATACCCCTTGACATTCCACATTTTGCTGTGTTATAGACTGAATCCAAAATGGATTCATTTTATTTTTCTCACCCATCTACACACAATAATTGAAAACATGTTTCTAGAAACTTTTGCAAAATGTATTGAAAATGAAATACAGAAATATCCCATTTACACAAGTATTCACACCCCGGAGTCAATACATGTTAGAATCACCTTTGGCAGCGATTACACGTCTCTAAGAGCTTTGCACACCTGAATTGTACAATATTTGCACATGATTCTTTTTTAAACTCTTCAAGCTCTGTCAAGATGGTTGTTGATCATTGCTAGACAGCCATTTTCAAATCTTGCCATATTTTCAAGCAGATTTAAGTCAAAACTGTAATTAGGCCACTCAGGAACATTCAACTTGGTCTTGGTAAGCAACTCCAGTGTATATTTGGCCTTATGTTTTAGGTTATTGTCTTGCTGAAAGGTGAATTTGTCTCCCAGTGTCTGTTGGAAAGCAGACTGAACCAGGTTTTCTTCTAGGAATTTGCCTGTGCTTAGCTCTATTCTGTTTCTTTTAATCCTACAACACTCCTTACTCCTTGCTAGGGCTGGGCGGAATACTGTATTTAACGATATACCGGTATTGATGCAGGGACCGGTTTGGGTTTTACTTTACCTTCTATAACGGTATTTGAATGTTTTGTTGAATGTAATACGCCGTGTGTAACGTCCATTTTTATAGTTTACTACGCTACTTGAGTCATCTCTATACGCTCTCTCTCCATGCCGCTTAACACAGACATAGTCCCGCCCCCTGTCACTCAAGTAGCGTGTTTTGTTGTTCCTCGACCACTAGACACTTGCGTTTAGTCTGCATGGTCAATGTAGAGCATGCAACAACGTTGACGACAATGATGCTGTTTTCACTTTGCTTCTTAATATAAATCCACTAGCGTTTTACAATTACACAATTAGTTTGTGTTTCTTACATCTGCAAACAGCGAGCTTGTCTTTTCTTAGGAAGATGGGCCATAATCATGTTAGATGCTATTCGCTAATACTAATCGCTAGCTAGCTGATAAAATGTACTGAGTCAGAAAACAATTTCAGTACCGGTCAAAAGTGTGGACACAACTACTCATTCAAGTTTCTATAACATTTTTATTTGTACTATTTTCTACGTTGTAGAATAATAGTGAAGTGATCAAAACTGAAATAACACATATGGAATCATGTAGTAACCAAAAAAGTGTTAAACAAATGTAAATAGATTCTTCAAAGTAGGCACCCTTTGGCTTAATGACAGCTTTGCACACTTATGGCGTTCTCTCAACCAGCTTCATGAGGAATGCATTTCCAACAGTCTTGAAGGAGTTCCCACATATGCTGAGCACTTGTTGGCTTCTTTTCCTTCACTCTGCGGTCCAACTCATCTCAAACCATCTCAATTGGGTTGAGGTCGGGTGATTGTGGAGGCCAGGTCATCTGATGCAGCACTCCACAATCTCCGTCTTGGTAAAAGTAGCCCTTACACAGCCTGGAGGTGTGTTGGGTCATTGTCCCGTTGAAAAAAAAATGATAGTCCCACTAAGAGCCATGCTTCATGGTGGGAACCACACATGCGGAGATAATCCGTTCACCTACACTGCGTCTCAAAAAGACGTCAGACCAAAGGACAAATTTCCACCGGTCTATAATCAATTGCTCGTGTTTCTTGGCCCAAGCAAGTCTCTTCTTATTGGTGTCCTTTAGTAGTGCTTTCCTGCAGCAATTCGAACATGAAGGCCTGAATCACACAGTATCCTCTGCACAGTTAATGTTGAGATGTGTCTGTTACTTGAACTCTGTGAAGCATTTATTTCGGCTGCAATCTGAGGTGCAGTTAATTGCCGATTTCTGAGGCTGGTAACTCTAACAAACTTATCCTCTTCAGCAGAGGTAAGAAAGAGGTCTTCCTTTCCTGTGGCGGTCCTCATGAGAGGCAGTTTCATCAGCGCTTGATGGTTTTTGCGACTGCACTCAAAGAAACTTTCAAAGTTCTTGAAATTTTCGGTATTGACTGACCTTCATGTCTTAAAGTAATGATGGATTGTCATTTCTCTTTGCTTATTTAAGCTGTTCTTGCCATAAAATGGACTTGGTATTTTACCAAATAGGGCTATCTTCTGTATACCAATCCTACGTTGTCACGACACAACTGATTGGCTCAAACGCATTAAGAAGGAAAGAAATTCCACAAAAGAACTTTTAACAAGGCACACCTGTTAATTAAAATGCATTCCAGGTGACTACCTCATGAAGCTGGTTGAGAGAATGCCAAGAGTGTGCAAAGCTGTCACCCAGGCAAAGGGTGGCTACTTTGAAGAATCCATTTTTCTTTTTTTATCTTTTGATTTGTTTAACACTTTTTCGGTTACTACATGATTCCATATGTGTTATTTCATAGTTTTGATGTCTTTACTATTATTCTACAATGTAGAAAATAGTAAAATAAAGAAAAACCCTTGAATGAGTAGGTGTGTCCAAACTTTTGACTGGTATTGTAGCTACAGTGCTTTCCAAAAGTATTTATCCCCCTTGGCGTTTTTCCTATTTTGTTGCATTACAACCTGTAATTTAAATAGATTTGTATTTCTATTTCATGTAATTGACATACACAAAACAGTCCAAATTGGTGAAGTGAAATTAATAAAATACTTGTTCCAAAAAAATCTAAAAAATTAAAAATGGAAAAGTGGTGCGTGCATTTGTATTTAAGCCCCTAAATAAGATCTGGGGCAACCAATTAACTTCATAAGTCACATAATTAGTTAAATAAAGTCCACCTGTGTGCAATCTAACTGTCACATGATCTGTCACATGATCTCAGTATACATACACCTGTTCTGAAAGGCCCCAGAGTCTGCAACACCACTAAGCAAGGGGCACCACCAAGCAAGTGGCAAATTGAAGACCAAGGAGCTCTCCAAACAGGTCAGGGACAAAGCTATGGAGAAGTACAGATCAGGGTTGGGTTCTAAAAAAAATCTGAAACTTTGAACATCCCACGGAGCACCATTAAATTCATTATTAAAAAATTGAAAGAATATGGCACCACAACAAACCTGTCAAGAGCGGGCCGCCCACCAAAACTCATGGACCAAGCAAGGAGGGCATTAATCAGAGAGGTAACAAAGAGACCAAAGATAAACCTGAAGGAGCTGCAAAGCTCCACAGCGGAGATTGGAGTATCTGTCCATTGGACCACTTTAAGCCGTACACTCCACAGAGCTGGGCTTTACGGAATAGTGGCAATGAAAATAAACATTTCTTAAAGACAAAATAAGCAAACACGTTTGGCGTTCGCCAAAAGGCATGTGGGAGACTCCGAAAAACTCTGTTCAGATAGTCATAAAGCTACATTTTTGTCTCATCAAGGAAAACACTGTCTGGCGCAAACCCAACACCTTTCATCACCCCGAGAACACCATCCCCACAGTGAAGCCTGGTGGTGGCAGCATCATGCTGTGGGGATGTTTTTCATCGGCAGGAACTGGGAAACTGGTCAGAATTGAAGGAAGGATGGATGGTGCTAAATACAGGGAAATTCTTGAGGGAAACCTGTTTCAGTCTTCCAGAGATTTGAGACTGGAGCGGAGGTTCACCTTCCAGCAGGACAATGACCTAAGCATACTGCTAAAGCAACACTTGAGTGGTTTAAGGTGAAACATTTAAATGTCTTGGAATGGCCTAGTCAAAGCCCAGACCTCAATCCAATTGAAAATCTGTGGTATGACTTAAAGATTGCTGTACACCAGCGGAACCCATCCAACTTGAAGGAGCTGGAGCAGTTTTGCCTTGAAGAATGGGCAAAAATCCCAGCTAGATGTGCCAAGCTTATAGAGACATAACCCAAAGAGACTTGCAGCTGTAATTGTTGAAAAAGGTGGCTCTACAAAGTATTGACTTTGGGGGGTGAATAGTTATGCACGCTCAAGTTCTGTTTTTTTGTCTTATTTCTTGTTTGTTTCACAACAAAAAAATATGGAATTTTCAAAGTGGTAGGCATGTTGTGTAAATAAAATGATACAAACCCCCCAAAAATCTATTTTATTTCTAGGTTGTAAGGCAACAAAATAGGAAAAATGCCAAGGGAGGTTAATACTTTTGGTGTTGACCTAAATCAACATGTTGTTTGTGCAACAGTATCTTCTAAATCAGGTATTCCCAAAGTGGTGTAGGCGTAGGGGTACGTGCAATGCCGTCAGGGGGTACACCAAATAAAAATGTGATTCACGTTTTTGTTTTAAATGTTTCTTCACATTTTCAAACAGTCCATTTATATTTTCCAACGGGGCTATACATTTGGGTGAGGTTTTTCTCTCAACCTGCGTAGCCTCGTTTCACTGGCAAAAATACAATTAAACCATCTAGTGTTCAGCAAAATAACAACAACACAATATCAAATATAGGTAACCTAGTCAAATGCTCATTCTGTGTGCTTGAAAAATTATAAATGGTTAAAAAAATGGCCCACGTCCATAGAGACACATACCAGCTCTACTGGTAGTACTGCTACTACCAGCAGTTCTACACCTGCACCTGTCAACGAGACAAGTTGTTCTGCTTCCACGAGCACATCCAATGCTAGCATCAGTCATTTTACATTTGTTGTTAGCCCAGCTATCATGGACACTGACTGTAGAAAAGGCCCATGGAGTTGGTGGAATAATCCTTTAATTCATGGACACTTACTCAGCTGGGCCAGGGGCGCTTTAATTAGGTCAGGTGGCAATGACCGACAGATCTCATCCCCATAAAAGGAGGAAAATGCCATCGCCTGATCTCGCTGCTTTCTCTTCCTTAACTCCGTCTGCTCCAGAAGTTCTGTGCGTTCATGGATCCACGTAAATCCACCGACTCTGTTACCTTTCATCTGAACTATCTGTTGCGATCGGGAGAGTGGGCCATCAGTTATTGTTTATAGTTATTACCGCGGAGCGAGGCTTGGAGCGCACGCTTCAAACATATGGTGTAATGTGAATTGTAAATGATCACGGCCCTACGGATCCTCATAGGCCAATTATGCAATCGATATGTTTAAACTAGCTAGCCATTTCACATCCGTTACATACACATGAAGACAATTGAAAGGGTGAAATGAAAAACGTCATTGTTTGCTAACTGATCGACTTTGATATCAAACTAATGGGGATTATAGATTGAATAACCATTCACTGTTTGTATTCTTTCATGATAAATAGTTAAGAGCCTAAATGACTCACGGGTGATTACTATTGACTTCTTAATGAACTGGATTGTTGAATTCCCTAATTATGTTAATAATGAATGATTGTTATGATTTGATCTTTGTGATTATGAATTTGATTGGATACATGTTATTTTGTTTCCTTTGTTATGCAGCACAGACTACTCAGTAAATATACCACTTTGTGGTTAAAGGAATTCCTGCCTCAGCCTCATCCATTCCTCTGTCACCTGACACGTGACCACCTGTTCACCTTCACTGTCTGTCATCCTACCTGTCCAGCTACCGACACAGATTCCACTAATCTTTCACTGACATTTGTAAATATGATGCAGCTGAAGAGCTACTGCCCCCTTACCCGGGAAAGCACCGAACAACAGACAGGGACGTTGGACCATCGAAGAGGCGCAAATATGATGAGAACTACATTGATTTGGGGTTCACTTATATTGGGAGTAGTCCCTTTCCTCAGCCACAGTGTGTTATATGTGCAAAAGTATTCTCACAACTCGATGAAACCTTCACTCTTGCATAGACATTTAGAAACAAAACATTCCAATTTGAAAAATAAGCCACGGGAGTTTTTTGAGCGAGAATTAACATGACTTTTGAGTAGTAAGACATGTATAAAAGCAACAGATACCATTGATAAGAAGGGGCTAGAAGTGTTTTATATGGTGAGCTACAGAATGGCTAGGACAGGCAAGCCCCATACTATTGTGGAGGACTTAATTCTTCCTGCTGCCGTGGATATGGCTGGGACAATGCTGGGGGAAAAGGCTTTTTAAAAACCATACAGACAATGTCTTCATCAAACAACACTGTTTCACAACATATCAGTGACATGGCAGTAGCTGTTTTGAAACAATTACTGCTTTGCATATAAGCCAGTGAATTATATGCGTTACAGCTGGATAAGTCAACAGATGTGGCGGGCCTTTCACAGCTCCTGGTATATGTCTGTTACATTTATGGGGGGTCAATTAAGGAAGACATCCTCTTCTGCAAACCACTGGAAACCAGGACAACAGGAGAGGATATTTGTAAAGTACTTGACAGCTTTGTGACATAAAATGGACTTTGGTGGTCAAGATATGTTGGTATCTGTAGTGATGGCGCAAAAGCCATGACAGGGAAACATAGTGGAGTGGTAATGCAAGCAGTTCTTCCGACGATACATGGGTACACTTCAGCATCCACGGAGAGGCTCTTGCTGCCAAGGGAATGCCTGACAACTTGAAAGACTTTTGGACACGACAGTGAAAATGGTTAACTATGTTAAAGCAAGGCCCCTGAACTCTTGTGTATTTTCTGCACATCTAATGATATGGGCAGAGACCATGTCACACTTTTACAACATACAGAATTGCACTGGTTATCAAGGGGGCAAAGTATTGACACTTTTTTTTTTACTTTGAGAGACAAGCTAATGTTTTCTTTACTGACCATCATTTTCAGTTGTCTGGCCGCTTGCATGATGACGAGTTTCTCACACGGCTGGCCTATCTGGGTGATGTTTTTTCTCGCCTGAATTATTTGAATCTAGGATTACAGGGATTCTCCGCAACTATATTCAACCTACGGGACAAGACTGAGGCTAGGATTAAGAAGTTGGAGCTCTTCTCTGTCTGCATTAACAAGGACAACACACGGGTCTTTCCATCATTGTATGATTTTTTGTGTGCAAATGAACTCAAGCTTACGGACAATGTCAAATATGATATAGCGAAGCACCTGAGTGAGTTGGGTGCGCTTTTACGCAGGTACTGTTCAGAAACTGATGACACAAACAACTGGATTCGTTATCCCTTTCATGGCCTGCCTCCAGTCCACTTACCAATATCTGAACAAGAGAAACTCATCGAAATTGCAACAAGCGGTTCTGTGAAAATTTTACTTAAATCATCGAACAAAACAAACATTTATTGTGGAACTGGAATTCCTGGGAGTGCATTCTGATGAAGATCATCAAAGGTAAGTGAATATTTATAATGCTATTTCTGACTTCTGTTGACTTCACAACATAGCGGGTATCTGTATGGCTTGTTTTTGTGTCTGAGCGCCATACTCTGACACAGCGGTTGTATTACGGAGAAGTTTATCTATAATTCCATGCATAACACTTGTATCTTTTAGAAATGTTTATTATAAGTATTTCTGTAAATTGATGTGGCTCTCTGCAAAATCACCGGATGTTTTGGAAGCATAATGCGCCAATGTAAACTGAGAGTTTTGGATATAAATATGAACTTTATCGAACAAAACTTACATGTATTGTGTAACATGAAGTCCTATGAGTGTCATTTGATGAAGATCATCAAAGTTTAGTGATTAATTTTATCTCTATTTCTGCTATTTGTGACTCCTCTCTTTGGCTGGAAAAATGGCTGTGTTTTTTTGTGACTAGGTGCTGACCTAACATAATCGTTTGGTGTGCTTTCGTCGTAAAGCCTTTTTGAAATCGGAAACTGTGGCTGGATTTACAACAAGTTTATCTTTATAATGGTGTAAAATACTTGTATGTTTGAGGAATTTTAATATTGGGATTTCTGTTGTTTTGAATTTGGCGCCTTGCAATTTCACTGTCTGTTGGCGAGGTGGGACGCTACTGTCCCGAATATCCCAGAGAGGTTAAGACTGAGACTCTCTCCAATACAACCCAACATTGTAGAGTTATGTGCATCCTTTCAAGCACACCCTTCTCATTAACCTGTGGTGAGTTATTCACAATTTTCAATGAACAAATAAGCTTTTACATGTAAGATCGTTAAATAAAGAGCAAAATTATTGATTATTATGTATTATTATTTGTGCCCTGGTCCTATAAGAGCACCTTGTCACTTCCCACAAGCTAGAACATTCAAGGTAGCCAAATATTACAAGGTCCCCTAGGAAACACTTATAAACACTCTGGTTCCTTTCCTGTCACAATAACTCCTCCCTGGCGTTTTCATTCGTAGTCATTTCAAACATCACCATTATATTCTAACTATAGAATTGGAATAATCATTCTATTTCCATGATTCCAACAGTTCGCCAAAGTGATTTTTTCTAAATCGCAAGTCAAATAGAATTGAACAGTATAAACAAAGAGAATGGAGAAATACCTATTGAAATCATGTAGACTGGATGTGTTGCCACCCTAGGGTCATGCACTACTCATAAAGAACATGTTGAACTTTTATTACTCAAAAACATAAAATACTGTCAAATACCCTCAATTTCTTTCTTTTTTTTCTTCTTTCTTTTTTAAAATACTGTGATATGATATTTTGGCCATATCGCCCAGCCCTTGCCGATTACAAGCATACCCATAACATGATACTGCCACCACCATGGTTGAAAATTTGAAGAGTGGTACTCAGTGATGTGTTATGTTGGATTTTCCCTAAACATAACACTTTGTATTCAGGACAAAGTTAATTTCTTTGACACATTTTTTTGCAGTTTCACTTTATTGCAAACAGGATGCATGTTTTGGAATATGTTTTATTCTGTACACGCTTTGTTCTTTTCACTCTGTAATTGAGGATAGTATTGTGGAGTAAGTACAATGTTGTTGATCGTGCTGATGTACTGCTCGACTGAGGGACCTTACAGATAATGATGATGTACAGAGATGAGGTAGTATTAAAAAATCATGTTAAACACTAGTATTGTGTCCATGCAACTTGTGACACATTTTTACTCCTTTACTTATTTAGACTTGACATAACAAAGGGGTTGTATACTTACTGACTCAAGACATTTCAGCTTCTCATTTTTTATTAATTTGTAAAAAAATGTCTAAAACCAAAATTCCACTTTGACATAATGAGGTATTGAGTGTAGGCCTGTGACACCAAATCTAAATGTAATCCATTTTAAATTCCGCTGTAACACAACAAAATTTGGAAAAAGTAAAGGGGTGTGAATACTTTCTGAAGGCACTGCAGATATGTATAGCGGAAAGGTGACTAGGCATCAGAATATATGATAAACAGGGTAGAAACTGCATAAATTATAATTGTATTTGAGTGTGTGTCTAGAGTCAGTATACTGTTAATGTGAGTGAATGTTACAGTATGTGTGTGTTGGGAGTGTCAGTGTGCGTGAGTGTGGAGGCTGTGAGTGTGCATCGAGACCATGCAAAATAAAACATAAATACAAGGGTTAACTCAGACTATGGTATAATTATGATGTCTATAGGAATTACCTAGTTAAATTTCAAATACTCTTTTCGATGTCGTACTATGAGATGTGCCTGAGTGTGTCCATAAGCTCAATGTATTCAATCAGTCTGTTGGAGACAGACAGGTCAAGTGGGGAATGGGGTGAGCCCTTCTCCTCCATAAGGGGAGCCAATCGCCCGCCAAACTGGTAATTCTCACCTCTCATCCTTGCGGAAGTGAATACGTTCACTAAACTCTACTCAGCTTGACTAGATTCCTGGTTTCCTACTGAACTGTTCTCACGCAAACCGTGAGGTTAATGCTGCGAAACATAGGACTTCAGCTCCTGTCAATAGTTGAGTACTGACCGAAAGGTTTTTGCTTTGAATAGAATTGATTTTCTAATCTTCAGTCTCCATCTAGCTAGCTCCACATGGCTAACTATCGAGGTTCGGTTTGCCCTCGCCGTTAAGCTTCGGCTGACCAGGTTAGCACAAGCCTTTGACCAACACGTTGCTAGCTACAGTGCGCCTTAGCAAGGTTAGCTGATAGCTTGCTAACGCATCACTATCTTCACGGTTGTAGCTAGCTTTAGCTGTTATGCTTCTACTAGTTAGCTTATGCCCAACTAAAGCCCAGAGCTTACATATTTGTGTTCAGTATAAAACCAAATGCAACATGTAAAGTGTTGGTCCCATGTTTCATGATCTGAAATAAAAGATCCCAGAAATTGTCCATACGCACAAAAAGCGTATTTCTCTCAAATGTTGTGCACAAATTGTTTACATCCCTGTTAGTCAGCATTTCTCCTTTGCCAAGATAATCCTGACAGGTGTGGCATATCAAGAAGCTGATTAAACAGCATGGTCATCACACAGGTGCACCTTGTGCTGGTGTCAATAAAAGGCCACTCAAATGTGCAGTTCTGTCAACAACACACAATGACACAGATGTCAAGTTTTGAGGGAGTGTGAAATTGGCATGAGACTGCAGGAATGTCCACCAGAGCTGTTGCCAGAGATTTGAATGTTCATTTCTCTACCATAAGCCATCTCAATGTCATTTTAGAGAATTTGGCAGTACGTCCAACCAGCCTCACAACCACAGACCACGTGTTACCACGCCAAACCAGGACCTCCACACCCGGCTTCTTCAACTACGGGATCGTCTGAGACCAACCAACCGGACAGCTGATGAAACTGAGGAGTATTTTGATCTGTAATAAAGTCCTTTTGTGGGGAAAAACTCATTCTGATTGGCTGTCCTGGCTCCCCAGTGGGTGGGCCTGCCTCCCAAGTGGGTGGGCATATTTCCTTCCAGGCCCATGCACGGCTGTGCCCCTGCTCAGTCATGAGAAATCCATAGATTATGGCCTGATTTATTTATTTCAATTGACAGATTTCCTTATATAAACTAACTCAGTAAAATCTTTGAAATTGTTGTTTAGACTTTTATTAGGTATGCAACACGTTTTCATCATAGCTCTATTCTACACCATGGCCACTGCTGCCCCATCCCTAGACGAGCCTAGCGCCCAAACCACCACGTTGTTGTGCTTGCGGCACCGCGGTTGCGGGGAAGGATTTTCACGCTCTATGCATCAATTGTCTGGGAAGAGAACATGCTCAGGAAGCAGCCGATAACCCAGAGTCGTGTAAGCATTGTAAGCATTGATCTCTAGAGCAGGTTTGCAAAGGAAGCTAAAACTCTCCGCTATTACTACCCCCTCCCTCTCCTCTCAGCCACCAGCCGAGGTGGAGGCTCAACTCCCCACAGCCGAGCCCAGTTGATTCCCTACTCTCGCTCTCTGACAACAAAGTGTCGGGGGAAGTCGAGCTAGGGGATGACGAAGACCACGACGGGATTAATATCGTGGGTCTCGTCGACTTTGTGACTGACATGGAGGGTTAAGGCCCCGTTTTTCCCCATCTTAAGTCCCCGAGGTCACCCCGCCCCCAAGACTGAGGAGCCGATGATATCCCCTTGGAGTACGGGCTACTCAACATTTGCAAGCGAACCGCAGGCAGACTTGATATTGTGTGGCAAGCTCTTTTGGGGAGCCAGGACCCCGGAAGGGACCTATATGATGGGAAAGGACTACCATCCCGCGTAGCCCCTGCTAAGCAACTACTTCATCCTGTCTCAAAGAGGCTAGGAGCTCATGGGATTAGCCCCCATACCAGCAATATCCTGGCTAGTGGTTTCCCGAGCATGGACATGCACAATATGGTAGAATCTGGGTGTTGCAACCCTCTCATGGTGGAGCCGTCAATGGCGGACCACCTCCACCCCACATGCAATGCTGCTAGCACTACTGGCACTTGGAAAGACAGAGCGCTTTTCTGCCTCCATTTTTCATAAGACGTACAAAGTCTTGGCCTTATCAATCAGAGCACCTAACGTGTTGGCTTACCAGGCATAGTTACTGGAGGATGTGGGGAAGCAACTGAATCAACTGGACCCTGAATCAGGATGCTTGGGATGAGATCTGTATGATTACGGATCTAAACCTCCAGGCCTCCCATAATCCCATCCGTCTGTGGTCGCACCATGAGCCTGACGGTGGTGGAAGAAAGGGCACTTTGGCTAAACTTGTCCAGCTTAACAGACAAAGAGAAAGTGGAGCTCCTGGATTTCCTTGTGACACCCAAAGAGTTGTTCGGCCCTGCTGTCGCCGCCATGCTACAGAAGTGTGATGTGTAAGAAAGAAGTCGAAGCCCGTTGGTCACTGCAACTCACCCTAGCCTCACAGCAGGGAGGGAGCAACAAGCTGGCTTTGGGGGCCCAAGACGCCCGGCGACTCAGCAGACTACACTCTTAGAAAAAAGGGTTCTACGGCTGTCCCCATAGGTGAACCCTTTTTGGTTCCAGGTAGAAACCTTTTTGGAACCCTCCGTGGAAAGAATTCTACATGGAACCCAGAAGGGGTCTACCAGGAACCAAACGGGTTCTACCTGAAACCAAAAGGGCTTCTTCAAAGGGTTCTCCTATGGGGACAGACAAATAACAATTTTGGGTTCTAGATCGTACCTGCTAAGAGGCAGGACTGTAGGTAAACAACCCTCCCCCTCTAAGCCTCGCACAACAATGGGGAGGCACATCTGCATTGGGGGGGATAATATTTCCTGTGTAGCAGTGCTTTTTCAGGTCTTCGCTCACATGGCAAAATGGCAAAACCCCAAGTGCCATCCCCCCTCCAGCTATGCCCTTGTCACCTTCTCAGGTTTTGAGCCAGGACGAAACTCAACATGTCCGCTTTCCCTCTGGTCTTGTGACTTACGGAGCTGGATGACAGATTGCCATTTGTCATAACCATGGCTCTCACTCTAGGTGGGTAAGGCAGGGAAGAGACCTGACAATTCCCTGTTTTCATATGATAAACTAGAAAATAGGTTTCCCGGGTTCACTTCAGATATCTTCTCAGGATCTTTTTGGGGGAATCTTATGGCAACTTAGCTCTATTAATTGAAAAATAGAAAACAGTCAATACCGAATTCCATTATTCATACTTTGCTGGGAAGCCACAAACAGCCATCTCAAGTCTACCACACTCTGGCAATTTTTCCTTTCCTTGTCCCATTCTTACCTGCACTTGGTTCACACAGTCGGGCACTTGTAAGCTGCTGAGGACATTTTTGCTCGTCAGCCCTTTCCTCCGGGGTAGGGCTAAGACAGACCAGACACATAGGATTAGGACATCTGGGTTACCAGCATGGTTCCTTCTTCCTTTAAGCTACACCCATTGGTGCCTTATTTCATTCCGTTGGCCACTCTCATGCAAAATCCCTGCTCAGTGACACAGTATAGCCATACCCATTGCCATCTGCTAAAGACGCAGTCCAAGGGGATCAGGCATGTTTTTAAATAAATATTATGCCCATATGCATTATGAGGATATCTCAGCAATGGGACACACTCTCTGCCCTGTGCCACCCTGTGACGTTCTCACGCCCTGGGGTGTGCATGACACGCACGTACTAGCACTTCAAACCTGTTCCTGAGAGCTCGCCCTCCGCATCTAACCAGACTGACTCAAAAGACAGACTGTTAGAAAGCGACAACCCTGAGGGTTTTGGAGAACCCCGTCCCTATATGGTGGTTACACACCACTATGGGTGGAAGCACCGGCACCCCCTCTCAAGAGTAATGCCTTAAGCTTTCCCCTCTCCTAGACCTGACACCCTCCACTCTAAGTGAGCGAGGTAACAGTCTTATCCCTCATGTTCGAGCCCCTCTATGACCAAGGTCTTTACTGACTGGATGTGACTGCACATTTTTTGGGGAATACTCCCTCACCTTCGCAACCTCTGAGAGGTGATGCTGTTGATGCATAGTCCTCTCACTGTCAACTGCATTTAGTTTCAGCAAACTTAACATGTGTAAATATTTGTATGAACATAACAAGATTCAACAACTGAGACATAAACTGAACAAGTTCCACAGACATGTGACTAACAGAAATGGAATAATGTGTCCCTGAACAAAGGCGTGGTCAAAATCAAAAGTAACAGTCAGTATCTGGTGTGGCCACCAGCTGCATTAAGTACTGCAGTGCATCCTCTCCTCATGGACTGCACCAGATTTGCCAGTTCTTGCTGTGAGATGTTACACCACTCTTCCACCAAGACACTTGCAAGTTCCTGGACATTTCTGGGGGGAATGGCCCTAGCCCTCACCCTCCGATCCAACAGATCCCAGACGTGCTCAATGGGATTGAGATCCAGGCTCTTCTCTGGCCATGGCAGAACACTGACATTCCTGTCTTCCAGGAAATCACGCACAGAACGAGCAGTATGGCTGGTGGCATTGTCATGCTGGAGGGTCATGTCAGGATGAGCCTGCAGGAAGGGTACCACATGTGGGAGGAGGATGTCTTCCCTGTAACGCACAGCGTTGAGATTGCCTGCAATGACAACAAGCTCAGTCCGATGATGCTGTGACACACCGCCCCAGACCATGACGGACCCTCCACCTTCAAATTGATCCCGCTCCAGAGTACAGGCCTCGGTGTAAGGCTCAATCCTTTGATGATAAACGGGAATCCCACCATCACCCCTGGTGAGACAAAACCGCGACTCGTCAGTGAAGAGCACTTTTTGCCAGTCCTGTCTGGTCCAGCGACGGTGGGTTTGTGCCCATAGGCAACGTTGTTGCCGGTGACGTCTGGTGAGGACCTGCCTTACAACAGGCCTACAAGCCCTCAGTCCAGCCTCTCTCAGCCTATTGCGGACAGTCTGGGCACTGATAGAGGGATTGTGCGTTCCTGGTATACCTCGGGCAGTTGTTGTTGCCATCCTGTACCTGTCCTGCTGGTGTGATGTCTGGATGTACTGATCCTCTGTCGGTGTTGTTACACGTGGTCGGCCACTGCGAGGACGATCAGCTGTCTGTCCTGTCTCCCTGTAGCGCTGTCTTAGGCGTCTCACATTACGGACATTGCAATTTATTGCCCTGGCCACATCTGCAGTCCTCATGCCTCCTTGCAGCATGCCTAAGGCACGTTCACGCAGATGAGCAGGGACCCTGGGCATCTTTCTTTTGGTGTTTTTCAGAGTCAGTAGAAAGGCCTCTTTAGTGTCCTAAGTTTTCATAACTGTGACCTTAATTGCCTACCGTCTGTAAGCTGTTAGTGTCTTAATGACTGTTCCACAGGTGCATGTTCATTAATTGTTCATGGAACAAACATGCAAAACAGTTTTTAAACCCTTTACAATGAAGATCTGTGAAGTTCTTTAGATTTTTACAAATTATCTTTGAAAGACAGGGTCCTGAAAAGGGGACGTTTCTTTTTTTGCTGAGTTTATGTACAAGAGCTAGCAATATCTATACCATAATGCAGTTGTGAGCATACTAGGCATTCTATATTATATTACAACATCAGTCTAACTGAATATGGATGTTGTGTTGGCTGAATGCCAGGCAGGTTCCAGAGTTTTCTTCAGCTGGTGAACCTCGTCTTGTCGGGTAATGGAAGCTGGTGTTGCAGACTTTCACGCTGTAGCGATGTTGGCAGGGATGTTGGGTTTGGGGAGCTGTGTCTCTGGCTCCTTGTAGACAACATCCTAAGTTGTTCTGCACTCCACAGACAGGTGGACAAGCCTCTCCCTGAAGTGGTGGGTTCTGGGCTCATACACTTTCTTCACCACCCACTGTGCCGACCTCTTGCAGAAGATGTGTTTGTACTGCAAATCTCCTGGAAAGACATGAATACTGATGAGGATGTGTAAAACAAAGACTGATCATGAGGATGTGTAACCATACAAGAAACCATGTTCATCTGTAAACGGCAGAAGAAATTTGGCATGCCGCCCTGGGTCCTCTCTAAATACTACCGCTGCACCATCGAGAGCGCCCTGACCGGTTGCATCACGGCCTGGTACGGAATTGCTCCGTCCACGACCGCAAGGCCCTCCAGCAGGTGGTGAAGACGGCCCAGTACATCACTGGGACCATGCTTCCACTCATCCAGGATATCTACCTCGAAACGGTGCTTGAGGAAGTCCCGCAGCATCATCAAGGACCCCACACACACCAGACGCAAGTTGTTCTCTCCCTTACCGTCAGGCAGATGGTATCGGAGAATGAGGTCTGATAGAAACTCTCTGAGCCTGTTGATATCTACAAGACTGCTGAACACCTAAACTTGACTGACCACCTGCTTTGATTCTCTGCACCTTTGCACACATCACAACTACTGCTACCAAACTCTTATTATACTGCTCAATGTATACACTTGCCCCTCACCCCCCCCCCCCTTCTCCAATACACATGTAAATATTGTACTATAAATTGTGCCTTCCTGTATAAGACTTATGGTAAAATGTTTATTATATTCTACTGCCATTTACTTTAGGTTTGTATTCTTATTTTTTTTTACAATTTCTCATGATTGTTGCATTATGGAACCTGCAAGTAAACATTTTGTTGGATGATTTATACCATGTGTATCCCGTACATACGACCAATAAAACTTGAACCAAAAAAGGATACAGTAGACTGGTACAGTATGTGTTCTGTTAGAGTCAATAATGGGGCATTGAGATGGACTGTTAGCAAACATGTGAAACGTTTGATGGGGGCTTGACTTGTAGACAGTCCAGTTGTGTATTGTTGTATATGAGTGCCTACAGTTGTGCTGTTGAGTAGACAAGCACTGCCAACAATACAGTAAATATGTTGGAAGAGTACACTAACAGCCCCTCTCACCCATGCCAAAGAATATGTAGGAAACTCAGTAGTCAGTGATTAGCCAACATTTTACAAATGTGTCCCCCATCAATACACACTCAAACAAGGTACTATATCCACCCACCCCCTCACGTCAATAGATTAACCTTCACACACACACACACACACACACACACACACACACACACACACACACACACACACACACACACACACACACACACACACACACACACACACACACACACACACACCATCCCCTCCATACTAATACCTAATTTTCTCCAATGTAGACTTCAAGCCTTGTATGAACAATCAACTAAGCCTCCACTACACAGAGAAAACGACAGTAGAAGTTGTAGCCTACTTGTAAACAAACTAGCCATGACAACAAGACGCGGACCATGTATAAGCCTAGCTCCAGAATATTTATTTACTCATCATGTTATCATTGAAAGATTTATCAAAGGTAACTTACACTAGTTCCTGGTGCTGAGCTTGATGTTGATGCCGCTGCAGATGTTGATGGGATCGAACACATAGTCACGTTCGCCTCTACGGTACTGTTAGTTAGCTAACTAGCTACGATCCGGTAGACTGTAGCTAACGTAACCTAATGTTGCTTGCAAAGTTACAAATCACTTTGCCAGATAGCAGCTAGATTATTACATTACTTTGGAATGTCTAGCCAGCGTATTATGAAAGCTAGCTAGTTAGATTTTGGTTTAGATAAACAAACGTAGTTGGCTAGTTAGCTACGCTATCTCAGCTCGATTTATTTTCTGCTGTGCTGATGGGTTACCTTTCCTCTTTGATGTGAAGGGGGAAATCAATGGAATAGCATCACTTTAAAACGTTCGATGTCATGGCAACCTCATCAGTTAAGACTTCAGGTCCATATCGAAATCCTTCGGCTGAAAGTGCTGGCTACAAACACAGACATTTAGACATTTCTCCACGGGAGTATTCAACTGGATGCAACTCCACTGAAATCGCTATGAATTCTGGATATTGTGGTTTGCTTACAACCAAGAAATGTAGATGACCCATTTATACCAATGAGATGCAGAAACACTCATATTTGCGTGTAGTGAGGAAATTCTCGATTGCTATGACACATAATATGTTAATAACATATTAATGGTCATCCACAGCGTAATTGAGCAGCGGTGAAATGTCCCTTTAACGATTTCTAACATGCATTGTTGCTGTATAGAGCGCAACATGGTAAATGTAGGAAACTTGGCTGAACCGTTTGCTGTTTTATCGGCCTCGAGAGAGAGAGAGTGGTGTGGTCAGCGAGATGTTCTGGACCAAACACAAATGACTAAACTCCAATTAATGACCAAACTCCAAGGGATCCACTTAAGCTCTCACAAAATTAACACAGCCAGTAAGATGTGCATATAGTCAGCCACAGTCCTCCATCCACAGAGAGAGAATACCACAGTTATTCAATCATTGAAATTATGGAGAATATGGAGAATAGACTTGAAGTGCTGTAGTATGTACAAGGTCAAGGCTGGAAATGAGTGACAGCATGGTTCAGTTTAGTTTTTAAAAATCCCCATTAACTTCTGCACATGCAGCAGCTACTCTTCCATGCACCAGCAAGGTGGTTGTCATGGCAAAGTGCTTGCTTATCCTGTGACATTCCCTGAGTAACCATAGTACCCTATTGCCTTAGGGTGTTACTTTATTATTGATGAGTTATATTGGTTGAATATGTCGGGGGAGAGTTATGCAAGGCTTTATTTTCGTAGATTGATTTATAACCACAGTGGTGCAAAGGTGAAAGTGTTTACTTTGAATCCAGTACCAAAGTTTTTGTGTATGTGTGACTGTGTGTGTTTGAGGTGATGTGTATGCATATATCGATTTGTAAGGGGCGAGGTGTGTGTGTGTGTGTGTGTGTGTGTGTGTGTGTGTGTGTGTGTGTGTGTGTGTGTGTGTGTGTGTGTGTGTGTGTGTGTGTGTGTGTGTGTGTGTGTGTGTGTGTGTGTGTGTGTCCAGGTCTATGCCCAAACAGTTCGAGCTTCTAATTTTAAAAATGAATCTCTCCAGAAACAAGTCTCTCACTGTTGCCGCCAGTTATAGACCCCCCTCAGCTCCCAGCTGTTCCCTGGACACCATATGTGAAATTATTGCACCCCATCTATCTTCAGAGTTCATTCTGCTATGTGACCTAAACTGGGATATACTTAACACCCCGGCAGTCCTACAATCTAAACTAGATGCCCTCAATCTCACACAAATGATCAAGGAACCCACCAGGTACAACCCTAAATCTGTAAACACGGGCACCCTCATAGATATTAGCCTGACCAACTTGCCCTCCAAATACACCTCTGCTGTCTTCAATCAGGATCTCAGTGATCACTGCCTCATTGCCTGCATCCGATATGGGTCCGCGGTCAAACAACGACCCCTCATCACTGTCAAACGTTCCCTAAAACACTTCTGCGAGCAGGCTTTTCTAATCGACCTGGCCCTGGTATCCTGGAAGGATATTGACCTCATCCCGTCAGTCAAAGATGCCTGGTCGTTCTTTAAAAGTAATTTCCTCACCATCTTAAATAAGCATGCCCCTTTCAAAAAATGTAGAACTAAGAACAGATATAGCCCTTGGTTCACTCCAGACCTGACTGCCCTCGACCAGCACAAAAACATCCTGTGGCAGACTGCACTAGCATCGAATAGTCCCTGCGATATGCAACTTTTCAGGAAAGTCAGGGACCAATACACGCAGTCAGTCAGGAAAGCAAAGGCTAGCTTTTTCAAACAGAAATTTGCATCCTGTAGCTCTAACTCCAAAAAGTTTTAGGACACTGTAAAGTCCATGGAGAATAAGAGCACTTCCTCCCAGCTGCCCACTGCACTGAGGCTAGGTAACACTGTCACCACCGATAAATCCACAATAATCGAGAATTTCAATAGGCATTTCTCTACGGCTGGCCATGCTTTCCTCCTGGCTACCCCAACCCCGGCCAACAGCTCCGCACCCCCCGCAGCTACTTGCCCAAGCCTCCCCAGCTTCTCCTTCACCCAAATAGCAGATGTTCTGAAAGAGCTGCAAAACCTGGACCCGTACAAAACAGCTGGGCTAGACAATCTGAACCCTCTCTTTCTAAAACTATCCGCCGCCATTGTTGCAACCCCTATTACCAGTCTGTTCAACCTCTCATTCGTATCGTCCGAGATCTCTAAAGATTGGAAAGCTGCCGCGGTCATCCCCCTCTTCAAATGGGGTGACACTCTAGACCCAAACTGTTATAGACCTATATCCATCCTGTTCTGCCTTTCTAAAGTCTTCGAAAGCCAAGTTAATAAACAGATCACTGACCATTTCGAATCCCAACGTACCTTCTCCGCTGTGCAATCCGGTTTCCGAGCTGGTCATGGGTGCACCTCAGTCACGCTCAAGGTCCTAAACGATATCATAACCGCCATCGATAAAAGACAGTACTGTGCAGCCATCTTCATCGACCTGGCCAAGGCTTTCGACTCTGTCAATCACCGTATCCTTATCGGCAGACTCAACAGCCTTGGTTTCTCAAATGACTGCCTCGCCTGGTTCACCAACTACTTCTCAGACAGAGTTCAGTGTGTCATATCGGAGCGTCTGTTCTCAGGCCGACTCGTTTCTCTTTATATATCAACGATGTCGCTCTTGCTGCGGGTGATTCCCTGATCCACCTCTACGCAGACGACACCATTCTGTATACATCTGACCCTTCTTTGGACACTGTGTTAACTAACCTCCAAATGAGCTTGAAAACACTCATTCTGTGGCCTCCAACTGCTCTTAAATGCTAGAAAAACCAAATGCATGCTCTTCAACCGATCGCTGCCCGCACCCGCTCGCCCGACTAGCATCACTACTCTGGACAGTTCTGACTTAGAATATGTGGACAACTACAAATACCTAGGTGTCTGGCTAGACTGTAAACTCTCCTTCCAGACTCATATTAAACATCTCCCATCCAAAATGAAATCTAGAATCGGCTTCCTATTTCGCAACAAAGCCTCCTTCACTCACGCCGCCAAACATACCCTCGTAAAATTGACCATCCGACCGATCCTCGACTTCGGCGATGTCATTTAAAAAATAGCTTCCAATACTCTACCCAGCAAGCTGGATGCAGTCTATCACAGTGCGATCCGTTTTGTCACCAAAGCCCCTTATACCACCCACCACTGCGACCTGTATGCTCTAGTCGGCTGGCCCTCACTACATATTCGTTGCCAGACCTACTGGCTCCAGGTCATCTATAAGTCTATGCTAGGTAAAGCTCTGCCTTATCTCAGCTCACTGGTCACGATAACAACACCCACCCATAGCACGCGCTACAGCAGGTATATCTCACTGGTCATCCCCAAAGCCAACACCTCCTTTGGCCGCCTTTCCTTCCAGTTCTCTACTGCCAATGCCTGGAACGAATTTCAAAAATCGCTGAAGCTGGAGACTTATGTTTCCCTCACTAACTTTAAACATCAGCCATCTGAGCAGCTGTACACAGCCCATCTGTAAATAGCCCACCCAATCTACTTACCTCATCCCCATATTGTTTTTATTTATTTTTCTGCTCTTTTGCACACCAGTATTTCTACTTGCACATTATCATCTGCTCATCTATCACTTCAGTGTTAATTTGCTAAAACTGTAATTACTTTGCTACTATGGCCTATTTATTGCCTTACCTCCTCACGCCATTTGCACACACTGTATATAGACTTTCTTTTTTTTCTATTGTGTTATTGACTGTACACTTGTTTATTCCATGTGTAACTCTGTGTTGTTGTTTGTGTCGCACTACTTTGCTTTATCTTGGCCAGGTACAGTTGTAAATGAGAACTTGTTCTCAACTAGCCTACCTGGTTAAATAAAAGTGAAAAACATTTTATTTTTAAATCATCCAAAACAATGTCATCCAAAACATCTATTTTTCTGTCTTCCCTCTGTCTCTCTCTCTCCTTTGCTGATTTTGCTCTTATTCTTTTACTTAGTTTTCTCTATTTTATTGGAAGCTCTACTGTGAGATAAACAAACTAACGAATTAAAGAAAATACACTATATATAAAAAAAGTATATGGACACTCCTTCAAATTAGTGGACTCAGCTATTTCAGCCACACCTGTTGCAATCTACATAGACAAACATTGGCAGTAGAATGGCCTCACTGAAGAGCTCAGTGACATTCAACCTGGCACCGTCATAAGATGCAACCTTTCCAACAAGTTCGTCAAATTTCTTTGACAAACTTTCTTTGACGAACTGGAAAGGTTGCATCATAAGATGCAACCTTTCCAGTTCGTCAAATTTCTGCCCTGCTAGAGCTGCTCTGGCCAACTGTAAGTGCTGTTATTGTTAAGTGGAAATGTCTAGGAGCAATAACGGCTCAACAGCAAAGTGGTAGGCCACACTAGCTCACACAATGGGAACGCCGAGTGCTGAAGCACATAGCTTTTGTCTTCAGTTGCAATACTCACTACCGATTTCCAAACTGCCTCTGGAAGCAATGTCAGCACAAGGACTGTTTGTCGGGAGATTCATGAAATTGGTTTCCATGGCCGAGTTTATTATTATACATTTTTTAGTTAACCTTTATTTAACTAGGCAAGTCAGTTTTAAGAACAAATTATTATTTACAATGACGGCCTACCAAAAGGCAAAAGGCCTCCTGCGTGGACGGGGGCCTGGGATTAAAAAATAATAATAAATACAATATAAATATAGGACAAAACACACATCACAACAAGAGAGACAACAAAACACTACATAAAGAGAGACCTAAGACAACAACATAGCAAGCCAGCAACACATGACAACACGGCATGGTGGCAACACAACATAGCAACAACATGGTAGCAACACAACATGGTAGCAGCACAAAACATGGTACAAACATTATTGGGCACAGTCAACAGCACAAAGGTCAAGAAGGTAGAGACAACAATACATCACACAAAGCAGCCACAACTGTCAGTAAGAGTGTCCATGATTGAGTCTTTGAATAAAGAGATTGATAAAACAGAACAGTTTGAGTGTTTGTTGCAGCTCGATCCAGTCGCTAGCTGCAGCGAACTTAGTGGAGGAGGAATAATGGTCTGGGCCTCTTTTTCATGGTTCGGACTAGGCCCCTTAGTTCTAGGGAAGGGAAATCTTAATGCTACAGCATACAATGATATTCTAGACGATTCTGTCCGAACAACTTTATGGCAACAGTTTGGGGAAGACCCTTTCCTGTTTCAGCATGACAATGCCCCCGTACACAAAGCGAGGTCCAAACAGAAATGTTTCTTCGAGATCAGTGTGGAAGAACTTGACTGACCTGCAAAAAGCCCTGACCTCAACCATATCAAACACCTTTGGGATTCATTTTTAACGCCAACTGCGAGCTAGTCATAATTGCCCAACATCAGTGCCCGACCTCACTAATGCACTTGCGGCTGAATGGAAGCAAGTCCTCGCAGCAATCTTCCAACATCTAGTGGAAAGTCTTCCCAGAAAAGTAGAGGCTGTTATAGCAGCATAGGGAGGGACCAACTCCATATTAATGCCCATGACTTTGGAATGAGATGTTCGACAATCAGGTGTCCACATACTTTTGGTCATGTAGTGTACCTCAAATTGGTGTGAGAAGAACTCATTCCTGACACACATGTTGTCTTAAAGCATTTCTCATGAACACCCGTATGCGTGTGTGTGAGCGATGAGACAGAGAGAAAGCAGGAGCAAGAGAGAAACTTGGAAGCTCATCTCTGAAGCCGCCTCCACACTTTGAAACAGCCAAGACGTCGTCAACAGTTTTTATTAGTTATATGGACTTTAGTTTACGAACACAATATTAGTGTTTACGGAATTGTTTTCACTGAGGACTTCATATTATTCTTCTCCAAGACACTAACAAATATTTAGAGATTTCATGGCCTTTGTGTTAGTTGCTGTCTTACAAATATTTTGTATGTTTATAGTCATATGGTTTCCTGTTCAGAGAAGATAGGCTTGGTTAATAACTCTTACCTCACAGACACAACACAAAGGATTGAATGAGAGCATTATCAACATTAAATTAGACAGATTGACTATGTGTTTGTGGGGTGTTGAGCCATGGGTGCATGGAACCATTCAGGGTTTGGATTACTCATTGTACGTTAACTAATATGGGGTGGAACAGGGTACCGTGGTTTGTTATGGGTGTACCCAGCACTCATGGGTACACCGGTAATTCAGAAACTGAGACCAGAGCTTAAGAAACGATGCACTATGAAAAACCAATCAGTGCAATGAACAGCTGGTGAACATCAGAGAGAATATTTCAGCCCTCTGGTTCATAGACAGAGAGCAGGTCAAAGTAGTTTATTTCAATATTAATTTGATTCATAAAGAGGGGAAATATGGATGGAATATGTTCTACGCCAGCACAATGATGGCAGAATTGCATATTAGTCACAACGCTGGTCCTGGTAAATGCATGTTATTTGGACTTGTAGATTGTGATCAACAGTGCGACTGGACTTCATGAATGTATTTTCTAAAGATCTTAGGCCAGTGACATGGGTTAGGGCTGGATTGGTACTGTAGTGTCACAAAAACAATATTTTGGTCATTTGTGAATTAGCTGACCACTGTACTATGTGAGGCCACAAAGAATACTTTTTTTCCCTCTCTCTCTCTCTCTGATGAATTGACATACTGTAATCTAAAAGAGTAACCATGACTTCACATCATTAAAGACTGAATATGACAGTGCCGTTGGACATTTACAGTCATCCTGCATTTGATAAAACGGGATATAAAAATGAGAATGCAAATGTAAACCGGGATTAAATAATCGATAGTGGAGGGGAATGTGATGACTTCATGTTAAGGAACTCCAAGCAGATTTGGGGGATAAATTACATTATTTGGGCATAAATGTTTTTACAGAAAGAAATGATGGATTTCCCTTCAGGTTTGGACAGAGAGAGATAATGTAAAAGAGATCCTGCATCTCCAGTTGTTTATGTGTTTACCAAATTGGCAGAGATGCTGCAGTTTGGTAAACACATAAACAGAGAGTGAAAGGAGGAGGACGGGGAGGAGAGGCAGAAAAGTAGTCCAGGATGTCTTGCTCCCAGACAGACTAAATAACTTCTTTGCTCGCTTTGAGGACAATACAGTGCCACTGACACGGCCCGCTACCAAAACCTGCGGACTCTCCTTCACTGCAGCCGACGTGAGTAAAACATTTAAACGTGTTAACCCTCGCAAGGCTGCAGTCCCAGACGGCATCCCCAGCCGCGTCCTCAGAGCATGCGCAGACCAGCTGGCTGGTGTGTTTACGGACATATTCAATCAATCCTTATCCCAGTCTGCTGTTCCCACATGCTTCAAGAGGGCCACCATTGTTCCTGTTGCCAAGAAAGCTAAGGTAACTGAGCTAAACGACTACCGCCCCGTAGCACTCACTTCCGTCATCATGAAGTGCTTTGAGAGACTAGTGAAGGACCATATCACCTCCACCCTACCTGACACCCTAGACCCACTCCAATTTGCTTACCGCCCCAATAGGTCCACAGACGACGCAATCGCAACCACACTGCACACTGCCCTAACCCATCTGGACAAGAGGGGGGCCGTCCCAGGTGGTGAGGGTAGGTAACAACATCTCCACCCCGCTAATCCTCAACACTGGGGCCCCACAAGGGTGCATTCTGAGCCCTCTCCTGTACTCCCTGTTCACCCACGACTGCGTGGCCATGCACGCCTCCAACTCAATCATCAAGTTTGCGGACGACACTACAGTGGTAGGCTTGATTACGAACAACGACAAGGCGGCCTACAGGGAGGAGGTGAGGGCCCTCGGAGTGTGGTGTCAGGAAAATAACCTCACACTCAACGTCATCAAAACAAAGGAGATGTTTGTGGACTTCAGGAAACAGCAGAGGGAGCACCCTCCTATCCACATCGACGGGACAGTAGTAGAGAGGGTAGTAAGTTTTAAGTTCCTCGGGGTACACATCCCGAACAAACTGAATTGGTCCACCCACACAGACCGCGTTGTGAAGAAGGCGCAGCAGCAGCCTCAGGAGGCTAAAGAAATTCGGCTTGTCACCAAAAGCACTCACAAACTTCTACAGATGCACAATCGAGAGCATCCTGTCGGGCTGTATCACCGCCTGGTATGGCAACTGCTGCGCCCACAACCGTAAGGCTCTCCAGATGGTAGTGAGGTCTGCACAACGCATCACTGGGGGGCCTCCAGACACCTACACCACCCAATGTCACAGGAAGGCCATAAAGATCATCAAGGACAACAACCACCCGAGCCACTGCCTGTTCACTCCACTATCATCCAGAAGGCGAGGTTAGTACAGGTGCATCAAAGCAGGGACCGAGAGACTGAAAAACAGCTTCTATCTCAAGGCCATCAGACTGTTAAACAGCCACCACTAACATCGAGTGGCTGCTGCCAACATACTGACTCAACTCCAGCTCACTTTAATAATGGAAATTGATGGAAATTGATCAAAAATGTATCACTAGCCACTTTAAACAATGCCACTTAATATAATGTATATACTGTACTCTATATCATCTACTGCATCTTCCCATCTTTATGTAATACATGTATCACTAGCCACTTTAAACTATGCACTTTTATATTTACATACCCTACATTACTCATCTCATATGTATATACTGTACTCGATACCTTCTACTGCATCTTGCCTATGCCGTTCTGTACCATCACTCATTCATATATCTTTATGTACATATTCTTTATCCCTTTACACTTGTGTGTATAAGGTAGTAGTTGTGGAATTGTTAGGTTAGATTACTCGTTGGCTATTACTGCATTTTCGGAACTAGAAGCACAAGCATTTCGCTACGCTCGCATTAACATCTGCTAACCATGTGTATGTGACAAATAAAATTTGATTTGATTTGAGTTGAATGATTTACCCCTGTCCTGATATTTCACTATGTGGGGTCAACAGTGCCAACTCTCTCCCACTGTCTGATTACACTGTGTTTTCCACTGCGCAGTTTTCCTCCCCCTTTGTCTCTGTCACGATCGTGTACTGGAGAGAATGAGGACCAAGGCGCAGCTGGATAAGAATACATCTTCTCTTTTAATGAAACGAACGAAGATGAACATGGAACGAAAAAACACTATTACAAACAAACAAAATAACAAAACGACCGTGAAGCTACAAACGTTGTGCATAGACAGACAGGCTACAAACGTTCTGACATAGACAATTACCCACAACCAATGAGAGCCTATGGCTACCCTAAATAAGGCTCCCAATCAGAGACAACCGAAATCAGCTGTCTCTAATTGGGAACTCATTCAGGTAACCATAGACTCTCCTAGATAACAAACCAACATAGACAACGCTAGACATATACACTCAACACAAAACCATATACTCCACCCCATAACCCCTTTACCAAATAAACACCCAAAACCAACAAAAACATAAACATTCCCCATGTCACACCCTGACCTAACTAAAATAATAAAGAAAACAAAGAATAATAAGGCCAGGGCGTGACATAACCCCCCCCTTGAGGCGCGAACTCCGGGCGCACCATACACAGTCTAAGGGAGGGTCTGGGTGGGCTCCCCTCCACGGTGGCGGCTCCGGCTCTGGTCGTAGTCCCCACGTCACCACAGTACCTAACCACCTCCTAGGCTTCCTCCAAACGACCCCCCTCCACCTTAACCCCATTGCATTCAGGGGCAGTTCCGGACTAAGGGGCAGCACCAGGATAAGAGGCAGTACCAGGGTCAGGGGCAGTACTAGGGTCAGGGACAGTACCAGGGTCAGGGGCAGTACCAGGGTCAGGGGCAGCACCAGGGTAAGGGGCAGCACCAGGGTAAGGGGCAGCACCAGGATAAGGGGCAGCTCCGGACTGAAGAATGGCAGCTCCGGACTGAGGGACTGCAGCTCCGGACTGAGGGATGGCCCATGGCTGGCTGACGGATCTGGCTGCTCATGGCTAGCTGACGGATCTGGCTGCTCATGGCTAGCTGACGGATCTGGCTGCTCATGGCTAGCTGACGGATCTGGCTGCTCATGGCTAGCTGACGGATCTGGCTGCTCATGGCTAGCTGACGGATCTGGCTGCTCATGGCTAGCTGACGGATCTGGCTGCTCATGGCTGGCTGACTGATCTGGCTGCTCATGGCTGGCTGACTGATCTGGCTGCTCCTGTCTGGTTGGCGGCTCTGGCAGATCCTGTCTGGTTGGCGGCTCTGGCAGATCCTGTCTGACGGACGGCTCTAGCGGCTCCTGTCTGGCTGGCGGCTCTAGCGGCTCCTGTCTGGCGGACGGCTCATTGGGCTCATGGCAGACGGGCGGCTTTGCAGGCTCATGGCAGACGGGCGGCTTTGCAGGCTCATTGCAGACGGATGGCTCAGATGGCGCTGGGGAGACGGATGGCTCAGATGGCGCTGGGGAGACGAGCAGTTCAGTCATCGCTGTGCAGACGGCAGACTCCTGCCGGCTGAGGCGCACTGTAGGCCTGGTGCGTGGTGCCGGGACTGGTGGCACCGGGCTGGGGACACGCATCTCAGGGCTAGTGCGGGGAGCAGGAACAGGGCATACTGGACCCTGGGGACGCACATTAGGCCTAGTGCGTGGGGCCGGAACTGGTGGTACCGGACTGGGGACACGCATCTCAGGGCTAATGCGGGGAGCAGCAACAGGATGCACAGGACTCTGGAGACGCACAAAAGGCTTAGTGCGTGGTGCCGGAATTGTTGATACCGGGCTGGAGACACGCACCATAGGACGAGTGCGTGGAGGAGGAACAGGGCTCTGGAGACACACTGGAAGCCTGATACGTGGTGTAGGCACTGGTGGCACTGAACTGGGGCGGGGAGGTGGCGCCGGAAATACCGGACCGTGCAGGCGTATTGGCTCCCTTGAGCATTGAGCCTGACCAACCTTACCTGGTTGAATGCTCCCCGTTGCCCGACTAGTGCGGGGAGGTGGAATAACCCGCACCGGGCTATGTAGGCGAACCGGGAACACCATGCGTAAGGCTGGTGCCATGTAAACCGGCCCGAGGAGACGCACTGGTGGCCAGATATGTAGGGCCGGCTTCATGACATCCGGCTCAATACTCAATCTAGCCCTGCCAGTGCGGGGAGGTGGAATAACCCGCACCGGGCTATGCACACGTACAGGAGACACCGTGCGCTCTACTGCGTAACACGGTGTCTGCCCGTACTCTCGCTCTCCACGGTAATTACAGGGAGTAGGCGCAGGTTTCCTACCTGACTTCGCCACTCTCCCTTTAAGCCCCCCCCAAAGAAATTTTTTGGGTTTTCCCACAGGCTTCCAGCCTTGTCTCCGTGCTGCCTCCTCATATCGCCTCCTCTCGGCTTTCGCTGCCTCCAGCTCTTCACGAGGGAGGCGATATTCTCCAAGTTGATCCCACGGCCCCTTACCATCCAGTATCTCCTCCCATGTCCAGAAATCCTTTATGGGTAGGTCCTGTTGCCGCCTTCCATGCCGCTTGGTCCTATGGTGGGTAATTCTGTCACGATCGTGTACTGGAGAGAATGAGGACCAAGGCGCAGCTGGATAAGAATACATCTTCTCTTTTAATGAAACGAACGAAGATGAACATGGAACGAAAAAACACTATTACAAACAAACAAAATAACAAAACGACCGTGAAGCTACAAACGTTGTGCATAGACAGACAGGCTACAAACGTTCTGACATAGACAATTACCCACAACCAATGAGAGCCTATGGCTACCCTAAATAAGGCTCCCAATCAGAGACAACCGAAATCAGCTGTCTCTAATTGGGAACTCATTCAGGTAACCATAGACTCTCCTAGATAACAAACCAACATAGACAACGCTAGACATATACACTCAACACAAAACCATATACTCCACCCCATAACCCCTTTACCAAATAAACACCCAAAACCAACAAAAACATAAACATTCCCCATGTCACACCCTGACCTAACTAAAATAATAAAGAAAACAAAGAATAATAAGGCCAGGGCGTGACAGTCTCTCTGTGGTATACTTGATGATAGTGTTGGCCTTACAGAGAATCCCTCTTTACCACACCTTTTGCATAGGAAAGTCAGAAGAGAAATAACTAGTAAACACTGGTAATTAAGCAGCACACGCAGTCGGTATTATCTAGGAGTTTGCCTTCTTTTCTGTGTTCTACCACTAATTACTTGATGTGATAACTGATCTGACTTGGATAGGTGAAATCATTATGGTAGAAAACAGGATTTAACCCATCTCTGATTCAAAGGATGCATATCTTAAAGTGATGTCCCAGAACTTTTGTATAATTTCAGCCAGTAGTTTTGAAAGTGGTGCTCACAAGCTATAATGGGTCCCTGTTTTCTTGTGTACTACATCATATTTCGTATGTTATTTCCTGTTTGTTTGTTGTAATTCGTATGATATGCTAATAATCCAATTCGTGGGGCCTCCCAAGCGGCGCAGTGGTCTAAGGCACTGCAGGACAGTGCTAAAGGCGTCACTACATATCTGGGTTCGATCGCAGGCTGTATCACAAATGGCTGTGATCGGAAGTCCCATAGGGCGGCGCACAAATTTCACTAGCGTTGTCTGAATTAGGGGAGGGTTTGGTCGGGGGGGCTTTACTTGGCTCATCACGCTCTAGCGACTCCTTGTGGCGGGCCGGGCGCCTGCAGGCTCGGTCTCAGTTGAACAGTGCTTCCGGGTTAAGAGGGCAGGTGTTAAGAAGCGCGGGTCATGTTTCGGAGGACTCATGACTCGACCTTCGTCTCCCGAGCGTGTTGGGGAGTTACAGCGATGAGACAAGATTTAAATTGGGGAGAAAAAGGGGGGTAATCTAATTCGTACAATATGTTACGAATTTGTTGTGCTTAATATCGCAAACTGCATCTTTCAGCGTGAGATCAAGACTCCAGATGACATTGTGGTCTGTGTGTATCTCATGGTTTACCCAAAAACATCTGGAGTTGATATAGAATAAAACTATTACGATATGTGATGACACATGACACTAACACACAAGAAGCTGTGTTTATACATATGCTGCCAGAACTGCTGAATGGTCCTATAATCTGAAGAAAACAACATGGCAGGTAGTAATATTTCAATGTAGTTGGACACACTTTTCAGTATAGTTGGACACACTGTTTAGTGTAGTTGGACACACTGTTAAGTGTAGTTGGACACACTGTTCAGTGGGGTTTTATGGCGATGCTTGAACAAGATCCGTCTCATTGGCTTTGGTAAAGGTATATGCTGTCTGTCTCCCTCCCTCCCTCTCTCTCTGTATATCACTTATCTTTGTATATCTCCTCTGAGGGTGTTTAATTCTGAATAAGTGGTGTGGGTTGTCAGTGTGGTCCCGATTAATAAAAAAATGACCTATAATCAATGCTAACACACAGAGTATCAGCTCCTTGCAAAATGCAGCATAGTTGTTATTCCAGGTTTTAGAGGGCAGGCACCTGTTAGGATCTCACAACTAGCTACGTTTGAGCGTTTCAACTAGACTCTAGAGCAGTAACAACTGGTTGTACGTAATAATGTACCATGTTGACCTGAGATGTCTATTTAAACAGTCAGACACTGATATGAACCACCTGACTCCTGCTTTTACTATATTAACTTATAGAGTAACACTTCAAACAAACATTCTATTTTCTATACTCAATGTGTACACGATCAAGAAAATGGCTGTTGGATGAATTCCAGTTTCTCTCTGGGCCGTGACAAGTTTCCAATAGTTTAAGAGGTGATTATGCACAACATTTAGGAGGTTGTGAGTTTTCTCCCCAGATGTTCCTAGGCTAGGCCTGGGTTTTCAATGGCTCAATCTCATTCCTGCAAGGATGACTACCCCTCTATTTGCAGTCTGTAATACAGCCAATATGCTTGGAATCAATTTTCTGTGTTTTATTTATTTACTATTATATTTTATATATTTTGTGTGTGTGTGTGTGTGCAAGTCCGTTTCTGCTAACATTTGTTTTTGTAAGACAGGAAGTGTAAGCCTGTGAACAAATATAGAGATGTCTCTCCCCACTCCTTTATTCTGGTAAATAAATAGATTTGAGTTTGGAGTGGGTTGTGTTTTCGCTGGACAGTAAGCAGCTCTAGGATCCTATATAACATCAGTAAGCACTTGTCTATTGTAGCAACCACATGGATTTACTCACTGATCCGATTAACAATTTACGAATCACTAAGTTTATTTTCCTTTCTGATCATTACTGTACCAATACACACTAACCCAGCTGTTTCATATACTGCACCAATACACACTAACCCAGCTGTTTCATATACTGTACCAATACACACTAACCCAGCTGTTTCATATACTGCACCAATACACACTAACCCAGCTGTTTCATATACTGTACCAATACACACTAACCCAGCTGTTTCATATACTGTACCAATACACACTAACCCAGCTGTTTCATATACTGTACCAATACACACTAACCCAGCTGTTTCATATACTGTACCAATACACACTAACCCAGCTGTTTCATATACTGTACCAATACACACTAACCCAGCTGTTTCATATACTGTACCAATACACACTAACCCAGCTGTTTCATATACTGTACCAATACACACTAACCCAGCTGTTTCATATACTGTTCCAATACACACTAACCCAGAAGTTTCAAAGACATTTAACACAGAACCAACATTGGCATGGTAGTCAGTATATTTAAGAACCATTTCATTGTTATTTGCATACATTTTTGTGTTGATTACTGATAAATATTTTGTTATTCTGAAATAGCACCACATGTTTTGATTTCACCACTTACTGTATGTCCAAAGCAGTATTGTTAATTGACATGAATGTTGAGTCAATCATTGTTTTAGCAATTATAATTACTTTAATGATGGCGGTAAGACCTAGTTGATTATGCAAGCACAGTGATGAGAATGTACTACTGTGGGTTAAATATGACAAAGCTGGAATGAGTATGAATGGATTCAGACAATGAAGTAGCAAGGTTTATGAATAAACACATACTGTAGGTTTGCTCTTAAACAAGGGTACACACGGTAGATGTCTTCTTACTGTCCTCTTCTGTTTGACATGAAGGCTTTACGCTCCAAATCACTAGTTAGGCTACAGTGAAAATGTAGAATGTGTGTATTGAACTCATCAAGACAGTGTTTATGATGTTAGACCCTTGTATGGTGGGGTTAGTGGAGTTGGACAGGGTGTGTGTGGTGGGATCCAGGCTGATAATGAGATTGAATTAGTTGTATTAATTTTGGTGGATAGATCTGGTTCCTAGGGGGCTAGTGATAATAGCACTATATTGCCTGTGTCTATGAGATGAGTCATCAACAGGACCTGTCATGCTCCTCTTCTCACTCTCTCACACTTATTTGTTGTGCTGCTGACCCTCTTCTCATCTCTCTGGTTCCTTCTTTCTCTTTTCATCTACCGCTTTCTGTTCTCTCTACTGCTCTGCTTTCTTCCCTTTCGATCGTACTATCATGGATCTACATTGCGACTTTTAATTTTTTTCATTCAATCATTCATTCTTCTTCTCTCCTCCATTTACTCTGTCTACCTCTGTCTCCATCCCTTTGTCCCTCTCATTGTTTCTTTTCCCCACTTCACCAGGTCTCTCGCAGGCCAGCTGGCAGAGGGGCAGAGGAACGTAAAGTGGAGTAGCTTTAGGAGAGAGATCTCGCCGAGGCCAAGTGCCGACAAGAGGAGGAGGAGAGGATTGGTTTGTCTTGGCTCTATACATCTCCCTGTGCCGTGTAACAGAGAGCTTTACAGTTTCCTGTCCACTTTTAATCTCCCCTTTATTGTTATGCGGAGCTAAATGGAACGTTCCCTTGGAGTGATAATCTAATCAATGTGCTCAGTGTTTTAGTAGTCAGATTTCTGATGTAGCCTTGAGCTGTTGATGACCAGCTGGCAAATGCTAACACAGGGACATTTTTAAATGTAATAGTCTATATCTGGTCTTGATTAACTTTCCACAGCCAAACACAAGCATACATAAACATGTTATCACTCACCTCTCTAAATAGGGAGGACTATTCACACTTTGAGACTGTACACACATCTGGGATTAACTGACATACATTGTAGAGGTGAGGTGTGTGTGGGGGAGTGGGAAGGTGTTTACATTCCAAATGATGTTGCTCTAGTCATAGGGTGTTTTTTTTTTTTTTTTTTTTTTTTTTTTTTTCACCTTTATTTAACCAGGTAGGCTAGTTGAGAACAAGTTCTCATTTGCAACTGCGACCTGGCCAAGATAAAGCATAGCAGTGTGAACAGACAACAACACAGAGTTACACATGGAGTAAACAATAAACAAGTCAATAACATGGTAGAAAAAAGAGAATCTATATACAATGTGTGCAAAAGGCATGAGGTAGGCAATAAATCGAATAATTACAATTTAGCAGATTAACACTGGAGTGATAAATCATCAGATGATCATGTGCAAGAAGAGATACTGGTGTGCAAAAGAGCAGAAAAGTAAATAAATAAAAGCAGTATGGGGGTGAGGTAGGTAAATTGGGTGGGTAGTTTACAGAAGGACTATGTACAGCTGCAGCGATCGGTTAGCTGCTCGGATAGCAGATTTTTAAAGTTGTTGAGGGAGATAAAAGTCTCCAACTTCAGAGATTTTTGCAATTCGTTCCAGTCGCAGGCAGCAGAGAACTGGAAGGAAAGGCGTCCAAATGAGGTTTTGGCTTTAGGGATGATCAGTGAGATACACCTGCTGGAGCGCGTGCTACGGGTGGGTGAAGCCATCGTGACCAGTGAACTGAGATAAGGCGGCACTTTACCTAGCATAGCCTTGTAGATGACCTGGAGCCAGTGGGTCTGACGACGAACATGTAGCGAGGGCCAGCCGACTAGGGCATACAGGTCGCAGTGGTGGGTCGTATAAGGTGCTTTAGTAACAAAACGGATGGCACTGTGATAAACTGCATCCAGTTTGCTGAGTAGAGTATTGGAAGCTATTTTGTAGATGACATCGCCGAAGTCGAGGATCGGTAGGATAGTTAGTTTTACTAGGGTAAGTTTGGCGGCGTGAGTGAAGGAGGCTTTGTTCCGGAATAGAAAGCCGACTCTAGATTTGATTTTGGATTGGAGATGTTTGATATGAGTCTGGAAGGAGAGTTTGCAGTCTAGCCAGACACCTAGGTACTTATAGATGTCCACATATTCTAGGTCGGAACCGTCCAGGGTGGTGATGCTAGTCGGGCGTGCGGGTGCAGGCAGCGAACGGTTGAAAAGCATGCATTTGGTTTTACTAGCGTTTAAGAGCAGTTGGAGGCCACGGAATGAGTGTTGTATGGCATTGAAGCTCGTTTGGAGGTTAGATAGCACAGTGTCCAGGGAAGGGCCGGAAGTATACAGAATGGTGTCGTCTGCGTAGAGGTGGATCAGGGAATCGCCCGCAGCAAGAGCAACATCATTGATGTATACAGAGAAAAGAGTCGGCCCGAGAATTGAACCCTGTGGTACCCCCATAGAGACTGCCAGAGGACCGGACAACATGCCCTCCGATTTGACACACTGAACTCTGTCTGCAAAGTAGTTGGTGAACCAGGCAAGGCAGTCATTAGAAAAACCGAGGCTATTGAGTCTGCCGATAAGAATATGGTGATTGACAGAGTCGAAAGCCTTGGCCAGGTCGATGAAGACGGCTGCACAGTAATGTCTTTTATCGATGGCGGTTATGATATCGTTTAGTACCTTGAGCGTGGCTGAGGTGCACCCGTGACCGGCTCGGAAACCGGATTGCACAGTGGAGAAGGTACGGTGGGATTCGAGATGGTCAGTGATCTGTTTGTTGACTTGGCTTTCGAAGACCTTAGCTAGGCAGGGCAGGATGGATATAGGTCTGTAACAGTTTGGGTCCAGGGTGTCTCCCCCTTTGAAGAGGGGGATGACAGCGGCAGCTTTCCAATCCTTGGGGATCTCAGATGATACGAAGGAGAGGTTGAACAGGCTGGCAATAGGGGGTGCGACAATGGCGGCGGACAGTTTCAGAAATAGGGGGGTCCAGATTGTAAAGCCCAGCTGATTTGTATGGGTCCAGGTTTTCCAGCTCTTTCAGAACATCTGCTATCTGGATATGGGTAAAGGAGAAGCTGGGGAGGCTTGGGCGAGTAGCAGCGGGGGGGGGGCGGAGCTGTTGGCCAAGGTTGGAGTCGCCAGGTGGAAGGCATGGCCAGCCATTAAGAAGTGTTTGTTGAAGTTTTCGATTATCACGGACTTATCAGTGGTGACCGTGTTATCTAGCCTCAGTGCAGTGGGCAGCTGGGAGGAGGTGCTCTTGTTTTCCATGGACTTTACAGTATCCCAGAACTTTTTGGAGTTAGAGCTACAGGATGCAAATTTCTGCTTGAAAAAGCTGGCCTTTGCATTCCTGACTGACTGCGTCTATTGGTTCCTGACTTCCCTGAACAGTTGCATATCGCGGGGGCTCTTCGATGCTATTGCAGTTCGCCACAGGATGTTTTTGTGCTGGTCGAGGGCAGTCAGGTCTGGAGTGAACCAAGGGCTATATCTGTTCTTGGTTCTGCATTTTTTGAACGGAGCATGCTTGTCTAATATGGTGAGGAAGTAACTTTTAAAGAATGACCAGGCATCCTCAACTGACGGGATGAGGTCAATATCCTTCCAGGGTACCCGGGCCAGGTCGATTAGAAAGGCCTGCTCGCAGAAGTGTTTTAGGGAGCGTTTGACAGTGATGAGGGGTGGTCGTTTGACCGTGGACCCGTGGCGGATACAGGCAATGAGGCAGTGATCGCTGAGATCTTGATTGAAGACAGCAGAGGTGTATTTGGAGGGCAAGTTGGTCAGGATAATGTCTATTAGGGTGCCCATGTTTACGGATTTAGGGTTGTACCTGGTGGGTTCCTTGATGATTTGTGTGAGATTGAGGGCATCAAGCTTAGATTGTAGGACTGCCGGGGTGTTAAGCATATCCCAGTTTAGGTCACCTAACAGAACAAACTCTGAAGCTAGATGGGGAGCGATCAATTCACAGATGGTGTCCAGGGCACAGCTGGGAGCTGAGGGGGGTCGGTAGCAGGCGGCAACAGTGAGAGACTTATTTCTGGAGAGATTAATTTTTAAAATTAGAAGTTCGAACTGTTTGGGCATAGACTTGGAAAGTATGACAGAACTTTGCAGGCTATCTCTGCAGTAGATTGCAACTCCTCCCCCTTTGGCAGTTCTATCTTGACGAAAAGTGTTATAGTTGGGTATGGAAATCTCAGAATTTTTGGTGGCCTTCCTAAGCCAGGATTCAGACACGGCAAGGACATCAGGGTTGGCAGAGTGTGCTAAAGCGGTGAGTAAGGCAAACTTAGGGAGGAGGCTTCTGATGTTGACATGCATGAGGCCAAGGCTTTTTCGATCACAGAAGTCAACAAATGAGGGTGACTGGGGACATGCAGGGCCTGAGTTTACCTCCACATCACCCGAGGAACAGAGGAGTAGTAGGATGAGGGTGCGGCTAAAGGCTATCAAAACTGGTCGCCTAGAGCGTTGGGGACAAGGAATAAAAGGAGCAGATTTATGGGCGTGGTAGAATAGATTCTGGGCATAATGTGCAGACCAGGGTATGGTGGGGCACGGGTACAGCGGAGGCAAGCCCAGGCACTGGGTGATGATAAGAGAGGTTGTATCTCTGGACATGCTGGTCTCAATGGGTGAGGTCACCGCATGTGTGGGGGGTGGGACAAAGGAGGTATCAGAGGTATGGAGAGTGGAACTACGGGGTCCATTGCAAACCAAAACAATGATAACTAGCCTGAACAACAGTATGCAAGGCATATTGATATTTGAGAGAGACATACAATAAGGCATAAAGTGATTGCAGGTCATGATTGGGAGAGCTAGCTAAAACAACAGGTGAGATAACAGCAGCTAGTCAGCTAACACAGCAACAAAGGTAAAAATGGCGACGACTGGGCAGAGAGGGTCGGATTAACTACACACAGATCCTGAGTTAAGGCACAGAGCCGACAGATAAAACACAAATAAACAGAATGGAGTACCATGAATTAATGGACAGTCAAGCAGGCATCAGCTATATAGCCAAGTGATCATAGTGTCCAGGGGGCAGCCGTAGATGGAGCAGTGAGGCCTCCACTAAGCTAGCACGCGTTTAAAGTTAGTAGCCCGGGGGGTGGTCTGCTCAGACGGAGGGGGTCTGCTCAGACGGAGGCCGGTTGAGGGCACCGGTTGAGGGCACGTCTGCAGACCAGACGTGGTCGTGTCGACAGAGAATCCAAGCCGGATAGCGATGGCGAAAGAGATGTTGTGAATTGTAGAATTGTGTTTGCTAACTGGTGCTAGCTTCCTGGCTGCGCTAGCTGCAAGATAAGCTAGCAGTTAGCAGACCGGGGCAGGCAAGTTAGCCTTTGGGGGACGTCGCGATGGGGGGGGAAGTCTGTTTTTTGCCTCTTCGTGCGGTGACGTCGATAGACCAGTCGTGGAATTAGTAGGGTTCCAGGTAGCTCTAGGTAGCTAACAGGCCTAGTAGGTTAGCAGAAAGGGCCTTCAGCGGGCGTCACGCCTGAGGGGCCTGTTGGAGTCCTCGGGCAGATTATGTCGGTATTCCAGTCGTAGAGGATCGGCGGGGTTCCGTGCTCCGCACCGGCAGTAAAGGGGTCCGGATATTGTAGCCCAGGAGTGGGCTTCAGTGGTAGCACAGGAGCCCTAGCCGGGCTAGCTTCAGGCTAATTGGTGCTTGCTCCGGGATGGAAACGCTAGCCAGGAGTGGTCACCCGGGATTGTGGTTAGCTAGTTGCGAAGATCCAGATGAAAATGTTCAGAGTTTGCGGTAGGAATCCGGGGATTTGGAGAGAAATAGGTCCGTTATGCTCTGGTTTTAGTCACGTTGTTCGAACTAGCGAGAGCTTTCCGAACTAAAGGTTAGCTGATGACCGCTAGCAATGGTTTGCTAACTGATAGCTGGTAGGCAGTTAGCTGGCTATCTTCAGTAGATGGATTCCAGATCAGAAGTAAATAGAAATACTTTAGAAAAAAGCAGATCCACGCCGCATTGGGTGAGGCGGGTTGCAGGAGAGTATTTAGAAGTTGAGGTTTAAGAAAGTATTTTTAAAAGATATGCGAAGAAAAAGATGTAAAAAGATATATACAAGGGACACGGGACACGACAGGACAAAGACGTCTACACTGCTACGCCATCTTGGATCAAGATACTTAACAGGTTGGAGGGTACAATTATACCATCGTATTAAATGCCAACTGGAATCGTCTAGGCAATTGGCATGGGCACATGTAAAACATACTCACACATTCATTTTATAAGTCTATTTTATTGCGTTACTCTTATGGGAATATTTCTGTTTTATGATGTGTCACGTCACTCGTAACCTCAACTCACCCTGGGGGAAATTGAAACATTATATATTCTCAGGGTTTGAAATGATAGAGTGAGTTGTGAAAGGATGTTTGGCCTGTGAAGATGTTGCCTTGAGAGAAGGTTCAGGATGGAGAGTCCTGTGAGATGTTGCCTTGAGAGAAGGTTCAGGATGGAGAGTCCTGTGAGATGTTGCCTTGAGAGAAGGTTCAGGATGGAGAGTCCTGTGAGATGTTGCCTTGAGAGAAGGTTCAGGATGGAGAGTCCTGTGAGATGTTGCCTTGAGAGAAGGTTCAGGATGGAGAGTCCTGTGAGATGTTGCCTTGAGAGAAGGTTCAGGATGGAGAGTCCTGTGAGATGTTGCCTTGAGAGAAGGTTCAGGATGGAGAGTCCTGTGAGATGTTGCCTTGAGAGAAGGTTCAGGATGGAGAGTCCTGTGAGATGTTGCCTTGAGAGAAGGTTCAGGATGGAGAGTCCTGTGAGATTTTGCCTTGGGAGAAGGTCCAGGATGGAGGGTCCAGTGAGATGTTGCTTCTGGAGTAATACCAGGATTGAAGGTCCTGTGAGATTTGTGCCTTTGGAGCAGATCCAGGATGGGAGTTCATGTTTAAGTGTTCAGACCCTTTGCTATGAGACTCGAAATTGAGCTCCACTGCATTCTGTTTCCATTGATCATCCTTGAAATGTTTCTACAACTTGATTGGAGTCCACCTGTGGTAAATTCAATTCATTGGACATAATTTGGAAAGGCACACACCTGTCTATATAAGGTCCCACAGTTGACAGTGCATGGCAGAGCAAAAACCAAGCCATTAGTTCAAAGAAAATGTCTGTAGAGCTCTGAGACAGGATTGTGTCGAGGGACAGATCTGGGGAAGGGAACCAAAACATTTCTGCAGCATTGAAGGTCCCCAAGAACACAGTGGCCTCCATCATTCGTAAATGGAAAAAGTTTGGAACCACAAAGACTCTTCCTAGAGCTGGCCGCCCGGCCAAACTGAACAATCGGGGGAGAAGGGCCTTGGTCAGGGAAGTCACCAAGAACCCGATGGTCACTCTAACAGAGCTCCAGTGTTCCTCTGTGGAGATTGGAGAACCTTCCAGAAGTACAACCATCTCTGCAGCACTCCACCAATCAGGCCTTTATGGTAGAGTGGCCAGACGAAAGCCACTCCTCAGTAAAAGGCACACGACAGCCCGCTTGGAGTTTGCCAGAAGGTACCTAAAGGACTCTCAGACCATGAGAAATAAGATTCTCTGGTCTGATGAAACCAAGATTGAACTCTTTGGCCTGAATGCCAAGCGTCACATTTGCAGGAAACCTGGCACCATCCCTACGGTGAAGAATGGTGGTGGCAGCATCCTTTTGTGTCCTCTCCAGTCAAACTGTAAGGTCTCAAATGGTAAGTAGGTTCTCTTCTGATGGTTGTCAAACAAAGCATTTTTATTTAAACAAAAGTTCAAACACAAATGAGAATCAGAATGTCAGTTTGTCATTATGGTGACTGAGACACATGCAAATAACTTCTCTAGTTGCATAACAAAAGTCATTTCTCCCATATCTGTTAGTAATTGATTGATTTCAGATATGTTTTAGTCTATAAGCAGCAGAAACAACAAACTGCTCTCCACACCCGTTTTGGTAAAAAGCTGAGTGATGTGGCTGGAGAAATGTAACCACACTCAAATTCATAGACAGAGCTATGGATGCAAGGTCTGACCAGCCATGATATTAAAATGATAGTTTTAACCATGTTTTGAGGCTATATGGTGTTTGTTTACGTTTACTTTGTTTACACACATTGAAGAAAACAAGCTTTGGGTTCTGATGGGGTATGACAGTTGAAAGAAGCTTATCAGGCATTTCTAAGTTATGTTCTTCAAGAATCAATGAGTACATATACTTCATTTCTAACAAGTCATACAATTATAAGGTACCGTTCTGCCATCTGCCGGACTAAACAGCACCAGGTCCATCAACTAGAGACTTTCTATCAATGGAGAATGCCTCCAAGGAGTCTGCCTCTTAGCTAACACTAGGTTGCAGTGTTTAGTTATTCACTGCATCCCAGCAAAGGCAGGAGGGGACAGAATGATCGAGTCCTTTTGTGTCTTCTCCAGTCAAACTGTAAGGTCTCAAATGGTAAGCAGGTTCTCTTCTGATGGTTGTCAAACACAGCGTTGTGATTTAAACAAAAGTTCAAACACAAATGAGAATCAGAAAGTCCGAGACACAGATGCACATTACTTTTTATGCAACTAGAGAAGTTATTTCTCCCATATCTGGCAGTAATTGATTGATTTCAGATGTGTTTTAGTCTATAAGCAGCAGAAACAACAAACTGCTCTCCACACCCGTTTCAGTAAAAAGCTGAGTGATGTGGCTGGAGAAATGTAACCACACTCAAATTCATAGACAGAGCTATGGATGCAAGGTCTGACCAGCCATGCTATTAAAATGATAGTTTTAACCATGTTTCCAGGCTATATAATGTTTGTTCACATTTACATTATTTACAAACATTGAAGAAAAACAAGCTTACATTTTTGGGTTCTGAGGGTTTATATCGTCCATTTTTCTGTAGCCTGGAGTATTGAATAGAATACAACTTTATTGTCACGTTTGTAAAGCAGTTCTGTTGTTATGGTTCTATGTTTGGTGTCTACAGGCTACTGGATTTGATACTACCTGTCAACCCCTCATTCACCTCCTACAGGGATTTCTCCCTGTGTAGCGGGGTGCGTAATTGGCGGCAGAGAAGTCAGGCGCAGGAGAGCAGAACTGGGTAATAACCGGAGATCGTTTAAGCAAAACCAACGGCATCCAGAACAACAAGATAAATGGGCACAAAATAACCCATTGTGCGCTCATGGGAAACGTGCAATAAACAATAAACAATCCCACACAAAGACATGGAGGGAACAGAGGGTTAAATACACAAGTAAATGAGGGAATTGAAACCAGGTGTGTGGAAACACAAGACAAAACAAATGGAAAATGAAATAGTGGATCGACGATGACTAGAAGACCGCCAAGTGCCGCCCGAACAAGTCGTGACACCCTGGTAACACCAACACTACAGAAACATACTGTGGGGTTAAATCAACATACAGTATCTGGGGTTTCCCACAGTATACGATCCTTCAGGGGCATCCCTGTAGGACCACTATCCAATCTTAATCTCACGCTCATAATTAAGATAGATACGTTTGTATTGCAGACCATTATATAACGCTGTAGTGTGTACTTTATGTCCATGGGCTATTATCTGGTTCAATGACCATACAGGAAGTTTTAAAAAATAACTCTGCTAAGGGCCCTATTAAATTCAAATAAATATTTATAAGAGACATTAGGAAATACAAATGTTGTCTTCTTGCATGGGAAGAATCCGATTTTGACTCATCCGGAAACATTTGATTGAAAAGGGCCCAAAGGTTTTATTTTTTCTCTCCAAATATCCATGATTTCAATCAAATATCCTTCTGTAAACATACTCTAATCCTCTCTCTGCTTATCCTGAGTTTATTTACGTTCCATTCTGTATCAATCACTGTTCTGATGGCTTTTGGGGGGAGAGAAAATGCTGACAGTGACCATACTTACTAACTCATGTGGTCATTATACAGTCAGTGAGTCTGAGACAGCTGGTTTGGAGTCAGCCTCTATAGTCGATGAGACCACGAGCGCACTGTCTCTGTCGCATGCACCGAAGGGTGAGTCACAGTCAGGCTTGAAGTGGTCATAACTACTATGTTATAATGTCACACGCACAAGTACAGTGAAATGCCTTAGTTGCAAGCTCCAAACCCAATAATGCATTGACAATGTGCAGGGATACTGGAGTGATAGAAGTACAGTGCCATCAGAAAGTATTCATACCCCTTGACATTCCACATTTTGCTGTGTTACAGACTGAATTCAAAATGGATTCAATTTATTTTTCTGACCGTTTGAGCAGACACATGCACATTTGTGGCCTGCTGGAGGTCATTTTGCAGGGCTCTGGCAGTGCACCTCCTTGCACAAAGGCGGAGGTAGCGGTCCTGCTGCTGGGTTGTTGCCCTCCTACGGCCTCCTCCACGTCTCCTGATGTACTGGCCTGTCTCCTGGTAGCGCCTCCATGCTCTGGACACTACGCTGACAGACATAACAAACCTTTTTGCCACAGCTCGCATTGATGTGTCATCCTGGATGAACTGCACTACCCGAGCCACTTGTGTGGGTTGTAGACTCCGTCTCATGCTACCACTAGAGTGAAAGCACCGCCAGCATTCAAAAGTGACCAAAACATCAGCCAGGAAGCATAGGAACTTAGAAGTGGTGTGTGGTCACCACCTGCAGAACCATTCCTTTTTTGGGGGTGTCTTACTAATTGCCTATAATTTCCACCTTTTGTCTATTCCATTTGCACAACAGCATGTGAAATGTATTGTCAATCAGTGTTGCTTCCTAAGTGGACAGTTTGATTTCACAGAAGTGTGATTGACTTGGAGTTACATTGTGTTGTTTAAGTGTTCCCTTTATTTTTTTGAGCAGTGTATAACGGACATTATCGAACAAATCAAGCATTTATTGTGGACCTGGGATTCCTGGGAGTGCTTTCTGATGAAGATCATCAAAGGTAAGGAAACATTTATCATGTAATTTCTGGTTTCTGTTGACTCCAACATGGTGGCTAATTTGACTATTGTTCTGAGCGCCGTCTCAGATTATTGCATGGTTTGCTTTTTCCGTAAAGTTTTTTTGAAATCTGACACAGCGGTAGCATTAAGGAGAGGTATATCTATAATTCCATGTGTATAACTTGTATTATCATCTCCATTTATGATGAGTATTTCTGTTGAAACGATGTGGCTATGCAAATCACTGGATGTTTTGGAACTAGTGAATGTAACGCGCCAATGTAAACTGAGTTTTTTTTATATAAATATGAACTTTATCAAACAAAACATACATATATTGTGTAACATGAAGTCATATGAGTGTCATCTGATGAAGATCATCAAAGGTTAGGGAGTAATTTTATCTCTATTTGTGCTTTTTGTGACTCCTATCTTTGGCTGTAAAAATGTCTGTGCTTATTGTGGTTTGGTGTGACCTAACATAATTGTTTGTGGTGCTTTCACAGAAAAGCATATTTGAAATCGGACACTTTGGTGGGATTAACAACAAGATTACCTTTAAAATAGTATAAGACACATGTATGTCCGAGGAATTTTAATTATGAGATTTCAGTTTTTGAATTTGGCGCACTGCACTTTCACTGGCTGTTGTCATATCGATCCCGTTACCGGGATTGCAGCCATAAGAAGTTTAAAACAGACGGAACCAGGTTTTCTTCCAGGATTTTGCCTGTGCTTAGCTCTATTCTGTTTCTTTTAATCCTACAACACTCCTTACTCCTTGCTAGGGCTGGGCGGAATACTGTATTTAACGATATACCGGTATTGATGCAGGGACCGGTTTGGGTTTCTACTTTACCTTCTATAATGGTATTTCAATGTTTTGTTAAATGTAATATGCCCTGTGTAACGTCCATTTTTATAGTTTACTACGCTACTTGAGTCACCTCTATATGCTCTCTCGCCATGCCACTTAACACAGACATAGCCCCGCCCCCTGTCACTCAAGTAGCGTGTTTTGTTGTTCCTCGACCACTAGACACTTGCGTTTAGTCTGCATGGTCAATGTAGAGCATGCAACAACGTTGATGACAATGATGCTGTTTTCACTTTACTTCTTAATATAAATCCACTAACGTTTTAGAATTACACAATTAGGCCTCCCGGGTGGCGCAGTGGTCTAGGGCACTGCATTGCAGTGCTAACTGCGCCACCAGAGTCTCTGGGTTCGCCCCCAGGCTCTGTCGCAGCCGGCCGCGACCGGGAGGTCCGTGGGGCGACGCACAATTGGGCTAGCGTCGTCCGGGCTAGGGAGGGTTTGGCCGGTAGGGATTTCCTTGTCTCATCGCGCTCCAGCGACTCCTGTGGCGGGCTGGGCGCAGTGCGCGCTAACCAAGGGGGCCAGGTGCACGGTGTTTCCTCCGACACATTGGTGCGGCTGGCTTCCGGGTTGGAGGCGCGCTGTGTTAAAGAAGCAGTGCGGCTTGGTTGGGTTGTGCCTCGGAGGACGCATGGCTTTCGACCTTCATCTCTCCCGAGCCCGTATGGGAGTTGTAGCGATGAGACAAGATGGTAATTACTAGCGATTGGATACCACGAAAATTGGGGAGAAAATTTAAGAAAAAAAGAAAAGAAAAAAAGAAAATAATTACACAATTAGTTTGTGTTTCTTACATCTGCAAACAGCGAGTTTGTCTTTACTTAACAAGTTGGGCCTTAATCCTGTTAGCCGCTAATCGCTAATACTAATCACTATTTAGCTGATAAAATGTACTGAGTCAGAGCAAACAATTACAGTACCAGTCAAAAGTTTGGATTCCCCCTACTCATTCAAGTTTTTATTTTATTTTTATTTGTACTGTTTTCTAATAACACATGGAATCATGTAGCAACCAAAAAAGTGTTAAAGAAATGTAAATAGATTTTTCAAAGTAGGCACCCTTTGCCTTGATGACAGCTTTGCACACTCTTGGCATTCTCTCAACCAGCTTCATGAGGAATGCATTTCCAACAGTCTTGAAGGAGTTCCCACATATGCTGAGCACTTATTGGCTGCTTTTCCTTCACTCTGCAGTCCAACTCATCCCTAACCATCTCAATTGGGTTGAGGTCGGGTGATTGTGGAGGCCAGGTCATCTGATACAGCACTCCATCACTCTCCTTCTTGGTAAAAGTAGCCCTTACCAAGCCTGGAGGTGTGTTGGGTCATTGTTCCGTTGAAAAACAAATGATAGTCCCACTACGCGCAGACCAGATGGGATGGCGTATCACTGCAGAATGCTGTGGTAGCCATGCTGGTTAAGTGTGCCTTAAATTCTAAATAAATCACTGACAGTGTCACCAGCAAAGCACCCACACACCTCCTCCTCCATGCTTCACAGTGGGAACCACGCATGCGGAGATCATCCGTTCACCTGCACTGCGTCTCACAGACGTCAGACCAAACGACAGATTTCCACCGGTCTAATATCAATTGCTCGTGTTTCTTGGCCCAAGCAAGTCTCTTCTTATTGGTTTCCTTTAGTAGTGCTTTCCTGCAGCAATTCAAACATGAAGGCCTGAATCACACAGCCTCCTCTGCACAGTTGATGTTGAGATGTGTCTATTATTTGAACTCTGTGAAGCATTTATTTCGGCTGCAATCTGAGGTGCAGTTAATTGCCGATTTCTGAGGCTGGTAACTCTAATGAACTTATCCTCTGCAGCAGAGGTAAGAAAGAGGTCTTCCTTTCCTGTGGCGGTCCTCATGAGAGGCAGTTTCATCAGCGCTTGATGGTTTTTGCGACTGCACTCAAAGAAACTTTAAAAGTTCTTGAAGTTTTTGGTATTGACTGACCTTCATGTCTTAAAGTAATGATGGATTGTCATTTTTCTTTGCTTATTTGAGCTGTTCTTGCCATAATATGGACTTGGTATTTTACCAAATAGGGCAATCTTCTGTATACCAACCTTACATTGTCACAACCCAACTGATTGGCTCAAATGCATTAAGAAGGAAAGAAATTCCACAAAATAACTTTTAACAAGGCACACCTGTTAATTAAAATGCATTCCAGGTGACTACCTCATGAGGCTGGTTGAGAAAATGTTAAGAGTGTGCAAAGCTGTCACCCAGGCAAAGGGTCACTACTTTGAAGAATCTAAAATCTAAAATATATTTTGATTTGTTTAACACTTTTTCGGTTACTACATGATTCCATATGTGTTATTTCATAGTTTTGATCTCTTCACTATTATTCTACAAAGTAGACAATAGTAAAAATAAAGAAAAAGCATTGAATGAGTAGGTGTGTCCAAACTTTGACTGGTACTGTAGCTACAGTGCCCTGCAAAAGTATTCATCCCCCTTGGTGTTTTTCCTTTTTGTTGCATTACAACCTATACTTTAAATAGATTTTTATTTGGATTTCATGTAATGGACATACACAAAATAGTCCAAATATGTGAAGTGAAATGAAAAAAATGACTACTAAAATGTATTTTTTAATGGAAAAGTGGTGCATGCATATGTATTCATCTCCTTTGCTACAAAGCCCCTAAATAAGATCTGGTGCAACCAATTACCTTCAGATGTCACATAGTTAGTTAAACAAAGTCCACCTGTGTGCAATCTAAGTGTCACATGATCTGTCACATGATCTCAGTATATAGCACTTGTTCTGAAAGGCCCCAGAGTCTGCAACACAACTAAGCAAGGGGTACCACGAAGACCAAGGAGCACTCCAAACAGGTCAGGGACAAATTTGTGGAGAAGTACAGATCAGGGTTGGGTTATAAAAAAATATCAGAAATTTTGAACATCCACAGAGCACCATTAAATCCATTATTAAAAAATGGAAAGAATATGGTGCCACAACAAACCTGCCAAGAGAGGGCTGCCCACCAAAACTCATGGACCAGGCAAGCAGGGCATTAATCAGAGAGGTAACAAAGAGACCAAAGATAACCCTGAAGGAGCTGCAAAGCTGCAAAGCTCCGTCAGCGGAGATTGGAGTATCTGTCCATAGGAGCACTTTAAGCCATACACTCCACAGAGCTGGGCTTTACAGACGATTGGCCAGAAAAAAAGCCATTGCTTAAAGAAAAACATAAGCAAACACGTTTGGTGTTTGCCAAAAGTCATGTGGGAGACTCTCCAAACTCTGTTCAGATAAGACAAAAATGTAGCTTTTTGACCATAAAGGAAAACGCTATGTCTGGCGCAAACCCAACACCTCTCATCACCCCGAGAACACAATCTCCATAGTGAAGCTTGGTGGTGGCAGCATCATGCTGTGGGGATGTTTTTCATCGGCAGGGACTGGGAAACTGGTCAGAATTGAAGGAATGATGGATTGCGCTAAATACAGGGAAATTCAAGAGGGAAACCTGTTTCAGTCTTCCAGAGATTTGAGACTGGGACGGAGGTTCACCTTCCAGTAGGACAATGACCCTAAGCATACTGCTAAAGCAACACTCAGGTGGTTTAAGGGGAAACATTTAAATGCCTTGGAATGGCCTAGTCAAAGCCCAGACCTCAATCCAATTGAGAATCTGTGGTATGACTTAAAGATCGCTGTACACCAGCGGAACCCATCCAACTTGAAGGAGCTGGAGCAGTTTTGCCTTGAAGAATGGGCAAAAATCCCAGTGGCTAGATGTGCCAAGCTTATAGAGACATAACCCGAAGAGACTTGCAGCTGTAATTGTTGCAGAAGGTGGCTCTACAATGTATTGACTTTGGGGGGTGAATAGTTATGCACGCTCAAGTTCTGTTTTTTTGTCATATTTCTTGTTTGTTTCACAATAAGAAAATACTTGGCATCTTCAAAGTGGTAGGCATGTTGTGTAAATCAAATAATACAACACCCCCAAAAATCTATTTGAATTCTAGGTTGTAAGGCAACAAAATAGGAAAAATGCCAAGGGGGTGAATAGTTTCACAAGCCTGATAATACAGCCTGATAATACCAGAAATGGTGTAGCCCTAAATCAACATGTTGTTTGTGCAATAGTATCTTTTAAATCAGGTATTCCCAAACTGGTGTACACATAGGGGTACGTGCAATGCCGTCGAGGGTACGCCAAATAAAAATGTGATTCACATGTTTTAATTGTTTTTAAAAAATGTGATTCACATTTTCAAACAGTTCATTTATACTTTCCATCGGGGCTATACATTTGGGTGAGGTTTTTGTCTCGACCTGTGTAGCCTCGTTTCACTGGCAAAAATACAATTAAACCATCTAGTGTTCAGCAAAATAACAACACAATATCAAATACAGGTAACCTAGTCAAATAATTAACATCAAATCACATTAACTGTTACTCTCTCGCGGGAATTCCACTAACGGTCCGTATGTAGCCAAACGTAGCTGCTGCTCATTCCGTTTGCTCAAAAATTGATAAATGGTTAAAAAAGGTAAGGCCCACGTCCATAGAGACACATACCAGCTCTACTGGTAGTACTGCTACTACCAGCAGTACTACACCTGCACCTGTCGACAATACAAGTTCTTCTGCTTCCACGAGCACATCCAATGCTAGCATCAGTAATTCTACATATGTTGTTAGCCTAGCTAGCATGGACACTGATATTTGTGAATATGATGCAGCTGAAGAGTTACTGCCCCCTTACCTAGCACCGAACAACAGACAGGGACGTTGGACCATCGAAGAGGCGCAAATATGATGAGAACTACATTGATTTGGGGTTCACTTATATTGGGAGTAGTGCCTTTCCTCAGCCACAGTGTGTTATATGTGCAAAAGTATTCTCACAACTCGATGAAACCTTCACTCTTGTATAGACATTTAGAAACAAAACATGCCAATTTGAAAAATAAGCCACGGGAGTTTTTTGAGCGAGAATTAACATGACTTTTGAGTAGTAAGACATGTATAAAAGCAACAGATACCATTTATAAGAAGGGGCTAGAAGTGTTTTATATGGTGAGCTACAGAGTGGCTAGGACAGGCAAGCCCCATACTATTGTGGAGGACTTAATTCTTCCTGCTGCCGTGGATATGGCTGGGACAATGCTGGGGGAAAAGGCTTTTTAAAAACCATACAGACAATGTCTTCATCAAACAACACTGTTTCACAATGTATCAGTGACATGGCAGTAGCTGTGTTGAAACAATTACTGCTTTGCATATAAGCCAGTGAATTATATGCGTTACAGCTGGATAAGTCAATAGATGTGGCGGGCCTTTCACAGCTCCTGGTATATGTCTGTTACTGTAACGGGCTTCCTCTTTCTCCTCATCCGAAGAGGAGTAGCAGGGATTTGACCAAAATGCAGCGGGTGTTGAATACATAATGATTTATTAAACAAGACGGGAAAAAACACGAAAACACTAGAACAAACTAAACTTGATAACCTACAAAATAATAAACGATAAAGACAGACCTAGACGACAAACTTACATATAACATGAAGAACGCACGAACAGGGAAAATAGGCTACACAAAAGAACGATGAACAAACAAACCGAAACAGTCCCATGTGGTGTACAGACATGGAAGAAAATCACCCACAAGCAAACAGTGAGAACAACCTACCTTAATATGACTCTCAATTAGAGGAAAACGCTAAACACCTGCCTCTAATTAAGAGCCATACCAGGCAACCCAAAACCAACATAGAAACAGAAAACATAGACTGCCCACCCAAAACTCATGCCCTGACCAATAAACACAACCAAACAACAGAAAACAGGTCAGGAACGTGACAGTTACGTTTATGGGGGTCAATTAAGGAAGACATCCTCTTCTGCAAACCACTGGAAACCAGGACAACAGGAGAGGATACTTTTTAAGTACTTGACAGCTTTATGACATAAAATGGACTTTGGTGGTCAAGATATGTTGGTATCTGTACTGATGGCGCAAAAGCCATGACAGGGAAACATAGTGGAGTGGTAACGCAAGCAGTTCTTCCTACGACACTTGGGTACACTTCAGCATCCACTGAGAGGCTCTTGCTGCCAAGGGAATGCCTGACAACTTGAAAGACGTTTTGGACACGACAGTGAAAATGGTTAACTCTGTCAAAGCAAGGCCCCTGAACTCTTGTGTATTTTCTGCACATCTAATGATATGGGCAGAGACCATGTCACACTTTTACAACATACAGAATTGCGCTGGTTATCATGGGGGCAAAGTATTGACACTTTTTTTTAAATTGAGAGACACGCTTAAAGTTTTCTTTACTGACCATCATTTTCAGTTGTCTGGCCGCTTGCATGATGACGAGTTTCTCACACGGCTGGCCTATCTGGGTGATGTTTTTTCTCGCCTGAATTATTTGAATCTAGGATTACAGGGATTCTCCGCAACTATATTCAACCTACGGGACAAGACTGAGGCTATGATTAAGAAGTTGGAGCTCTTCTCTGTCTGCATTAACAAGGACAACACACAGGTCTTTCCATCATTGTATGATTTTTTTGTGTGCAAATTAACTCAAGCTTACGGACAATGTCAAATGTGATATAGCGAAGTACCTGAGTGAGTTGGGTGCGCTTTTACGCAGGTACTGTCCAGAAACTGATGACACAAACAACTGGATTCGTTATCCCTTTCATGCCCTGTCTACAGTCCACTTACCGATATCTGAACAAGAGAGACTCATCGAAATTGCAACAAGCGGTTCTGTAAAAATTCAATTTAAATCAGAAGCCACTGCCAGATTTATGGATTGGGCTGCGCTCAGAGTATCCTGCCTTGGCAAATCGCGCTGTTAAGACACTGATGCACTTTGCAACCACATACCTATGTGAGAGTGGATTCTCAGCCCTCACTAGCAAGAAAACTAAATACAGGCAAATGATTTAAGACTGATTTAAGACTGAGACTCTTTCCAATACAACCCAACATTACAGAGTTATGTGCATCCTTTCAAGCACAACCTTCTCATTAACCTGTGGTGAGTTATTCACAATTTTCGATGAACAAATAAGCTTTTATATGTAAGATGGTTAAATAAAGAGCAACATTATTGATTATTATTATATTATTATTTGTGCTCTGGTCCTATAAGAGCACTCTGTCACTTCCCACGAGCTGGGTTGTGACAAACTCACATTCATTCTTATGTTTAATAAATGTATTGTATAGTGTGTGTGTGGCAGGTTTACAAGGACGGCATAAAACAACATTTGAGAGTGCACTGACCCTGGTGCTAGAGGGGGTACGAAGCTGGAAGTTGAATGTTTGAAGGGGTACGGGACAATAAAAAGTTTGGGAACCACTGTTCTAAATCAAAGGAATACGCGAAGCAAGAATATGTTAGCTACATGAAGTAGCTAAGAGAGAACATTCAAGGTAGCCAAATATTACAGGGTCCCCTAGGAAACACTTTTAAACACTTTGGTTCCTACCCTGTCACAATAACTCCTCCCTGGCATTTTCATTCGTAGTCATTTCGAACAACACTGTATTCACCATTATATTCTAACTATAGAATTAGAATAATCATTCTATTTCCATGATTCCAACAGTTTACCAAAGTGTTTTTCTCTAAATCACAAGTCAAATAGAATTGAACAGTATAAAACAATCAGAATGGAGAAATACCTATTGAAATCATGTAGACTGGATGTGTTGCCACCCTAGGGTCATGCACTACTCATAAAGAACATGTTGAACTTTTATTACTCAAAAACATAAAATACTGTCAAATACCCTCAATTTCTTTTTTTAAATACTGTGATGTGATATGATATTTTGGCCATATCGTCCAGCTCTTGCTGATGCTTGAAAATATGAAGAGTGGTACTCAGTGATGTGTTGTATTGGATTTGCCCCAAACATAACACTTTGTATTCAGGACATAAAGTTAATTTCTTTGACGCATTTTTTTGCAGTTTCACTTTATTGCAAACAGGATGCATGTTTTGGAATATGTTTTATTCTGTACATGCTTTGTTCTTTTCACTCTGTAATTGAGGATAGTATTGTGGAGTAAGTACAATGTTGTTGACCGTGCTGATGTACTGCTCGACTGAGGGACCTTACAGATAATGATGAGGTACAGAGATGAGGTAGTATTAAAAAAATTACACTGCTCAAAAAAATAAAGGGAACACTTAAACAACACAATGTAACTCCAAGTCAATCACACTTCTGTGGCCTGCTGGAGGTCATTTTGCAGGGCTCTGGCAGTGCACCTCCTTGCACTAAGGCGGAGGTAGCGGTCCTGCTGCTGGGTTGTTGCCCTCCTACGGCCTCCTCCACGTCTCCTGATGTACTGGCCTGTCTCCTGGTAGAGCCTGCATGCTCTGGACACTACGCTGACAGACACAGCAAACCTTTTTGCCACAGTTCGCATTGATGTGCCATCCTGGATGAACTGCACTACCTGAGCCACTTGTGTGGGTTGTAGACTCCGTCTCATGCTACCACTAGAGTGAGAGCACCGCCAGCATTCAAAAGTGACCAAAACATCAGCCAGGAAGCATAGGAACTGAGAAGTGGTCTGTGGTCACCACCTGCAGAATCACTCCTGTTTTGGGGGGTGTCTTGCTAATTGGCTATAATTTCCACCTTTTGTCTATTCCATTTGCACAACAGCATGTGAAATTTATTGTCAATCAGTGTTGCTTCCTAAGTGGACAGTTTGATTTCACAGAAGTGTGATTGACTTGGAGTTACATTGTGTTGTTTAAGTGTTCCCTTTATTTTTTTGAGCAGTGTATGTTAAACACTAGTATTGTGTCCATGTAACTTATGTGACACATTTTTACTCCTGAACTTATTTAGGCTTGACATAACAAAGGGGTTGTATACTTACTGACTCAAGACATTTCAGCTTTTCATTTTTTATTCATTTGTAAAAAAAAATCTAAAAACATAATTCCACTTTGACATAATGAGGTAGTGAGTGTAGGCCTGTGACACCAAATCTAAATGTAATCCATTTTAAATTCCGCTGTAACACAACAACATTTGGAAAAAGCAAAGGGGTGTGAATACTTTCTGAAGGCACTGTAGATATGTATAGCGGAAAGGTGACTAGGCATCAGAATATATGATAAATAGGGTAGAAACCGCATAAATTATAATTGTATTTGAGTGTGTGTCTAGAGTCAGTATACTGTTAATGTGAGTGAATGTTACAGCATGTGTGTGTTGGGAGTGTCAGTGTGCGTGAGTGTGTGGAGGCTGTGAGTGTGCATAGAGACCATGCAAAATAAAAAATAAATACAAGGGTTAACTCAGACTATGGTATATTATGATGTCTATAGGAATTATCTAGTTACATATCAAATACTATTTTCGATGTCGTACTATGGGATGCGCCTGAGCGTGTCCATAAACTCAAAGTATCCAATCACACAGAGTCTGTTGGAGACAGACAGGTCAAGTGGCGAATGGGATGAGCCCCTATCCTCCATAAGGGGAGCCACTCGCCCGCCAAACTGGTAATTCTCACCTCTCATCCTTGCTTTAGAGAATACCTTCACTAAACTCTACTCAGCTTGACTCAATTCCTGGTTTCCTACTGAACTGTTCACGCGAACCGTGAGGTTAACGCTGCGAAACATAGGACTTCAGCTCCTGTAGATAGTTGTGTGCCGATCGAAATGTTTTCGTTTTGAAAATAATTAATTTTCTAATCTTCATCTAGCTAGCTGCACATGGCTAGCTATCGAGGTTCGGTTATCCCTCGCCATTAGGCTTCGGCTGACCAGGTTAGCACACGCCTTCGACCAACACGGTGCTAGCTACAGTGCGCCTTAGCAAGGGTAGCTGATAGCTTGCTAATGCATCACTATCTTCACGGTTGTAGCTAGCTTTAGTTGTAAGGCTTCTACTAGTTAGCTTATGCCCAACTAAAGCTCAGAGCTTACATTATATTTTTGTTCAGTATAAAAACAAATGCAACATGTAAAGTGACTCAGCAAAATCTTTGAAATTGTTGCATGTTGTGTTTAGATTTTTATTCCGTATACAACATCCGTTTTCATCACGGCTCTATTTGACACCATGGCCACTTCTGCCCCATCCCTAGATGAGCCTAGCGCCCAAACCACCACGTTGTTGTCGTAGCGGGGAAGGATTTTCACGCTCTATGCATCAATTGTCTGGGAAGAGAACATGCTCAGGAAGCAGCCGATAACCCAGAGTCGTGTAAGCATTGTAAATTGATCTCTAGAGCAGGTTTGAAAAGGAGGCTAAAACTCTCCGCTATTACTACCCCCTCCCTCCCCTCTCAGCCACCGGCCGAGGTGGAGGCTCAACTCCCCACAGCCGAGCCCAGTTGATTCCCTACTCTCGGGTTAAGGCCCCGTTTTTTCCCCATCTTAAGTCCCCGAGGTCCCCCCGCCCCCAAGACTGAGGAGCCGATGATATCCCCTTGGAGTACGGGCTACTCAACATTTGCAAGCGAACCGCGGGCAGACTTGATATTGTGTGGCAAGCTCTTTTGGGGAGCCAAGACCCTGGAAGGGACCTATATGATTGGAAAGGACTACCATCCCGCATAGCCCCTGCTAAGTGTAACGGATGTGAAATAGCTAGCTGGTTGGCGGTGGTGTGCCCTAATAGCGTTTCAATCGGTTACGTCACTTGCTCTGAGATTTGAAGTAGGGTTTCCCCTTGCTCTGCAAGGGCCGTGGCTTTTGTGGAGCGATGGGTAACGACGCTTCGTGGGTGTCAGTTGTTGATGTGTGCAGAGGGGAGGGTCTAAAGTTATACTGTTACATAAGCAACTACTTCTTGCGGTCCCATCCTGTCTCAAAGAGGCTAGGAGCTCATGGGGTAAGCCCCCTTACCAGCAATATCCTGGATAGTGGTTGGACATGCACAATATGGTAGAATCTGGGTGTTGCAACCCTCTCATGGTGGAGCCGTCAATGGCGGACCACCTCCACCCCACATGCAGTGCTGCTAGCACTACTGGCACTTCTCTCCCTGGAAAGACAGAGCACTTTTCTGCCTCCATTTTTCATAAGACGTACAAAGCCTTGGCCTTATCAATCAGAGCACCTAACGTGTTGGCTTACCAGGCATAGTTACTGGAGGATGTGGGGAAGCAACTGAATCAACTGGACCCTGAATCAGGATGCTTGGGATGAGATCTGTATGATTACGGATCTAAACCTCCAGGCCTCCCATAATCCCATCCGTCTGTGGTCGCACCATGAGCCTGATGGTGGTGGAAGAAAGGGCACTTTGTCTGTTAAGCTGGACAAGCTTAGCCAAAGAGAAAGTGGAGCTCCTGGATGTCCCTGTGACACCCAAAGAGTTGTTCGGCCCTGATGTCATGTGATGTGTAAAGAAAGAAGTCGCCCGTTGGTAAATGCAACTCACCCTAGCCTCACAGCAGGGAGGGGGCAACAAGCTGGCTTTGGGGGCCCAAGACCCCCGGCGACTCAGCAGACTACAATCTTAGAAAAAGGGTTCTGCGGCTGTCCCCATAGGTGAACCCTTTTTGGAACCCTCTGTGGAAAGAATTCTACATGGAACCCAAAAGGGTTCTACCATCAACCAAAAGCACTGCAAAAATTGAAATCTAAGTAAGATTAAATATATCAAGGCAATATATACTTGTTTTTTGTCTGACAAGATATTTCTTCTTACCAGGAAGTTTTTATGTTGGAGCATTTCACTTGTTTCAAGCTTTTTTGTCCTTAATGATCTTATTAAGATAATATAACTTGTTACTGAGATTGTATTACTGGTTCTGAGTAACTTAATGCTCGAAACTAGAATTACCAGAATTATAAAGCTGTTTGATCAACACTGACAAGTACAAAACTGCTTTGTCAAAGTCAGAATTTCTTATTTCAAGCATCTCATCCTTTTCATCTCTTCACATATTAAGAACAGATAATGACCAAATGGAATTCACTGTTTTATTGTCAATCACAGCACAGAAATCACGTAGACAAAATATAGTACAGAACAAAGACAGTACACTTTTCATATCTGGGGAACACAATGAGTCATTTGAACTGTTGTACAATTCTATTACATCCCCAAGATGGTATTTTACTTGTACATATGTTTGGCTCTTGTTGCTAATTGTGTAATAAGAGGTCAAATCAAACAGCTTCTCAGCCTCCACTAACTCAGTGGCCTGTGCAAGGTGTGGGACCTCAACTAACTCAGTGGCCTGTGCAAGGTGTGGGACCTCAACTAACTCAGTGGCCTGTGCAAGGTGTGGGACCTCCACTAACTCAGTGGCCTGTGCAAGGTGTGGGACCTCCACTAACTCAGTGGCCTGTGCAGGGTGTGGGACCTCCACTAACTCAGTGGCTTGTGCAAGGTGTGGGCCCTCCACTAACTCAGTGGCTTGTGCAAGGTGTGGGACCTCCACTAACTCAGTGGCCTGTGCAGGGTGTGGGACCTCCACTAACTCAGTGGCTTGTGCAAGGTGTGGAACCTCCACTAACTCAGTGGCTTGTGCAAGGTGTGGGACCTCAACTAACTCAGTGGCCTGTGCAAGGTGTGGGACCTCCACTAACTCAGTGGCCTGTGCAAGGTGTGGGACCTCCACTAACTCAGTGGCCTGTGCAAGGTGTGGGACCTCCACTAACTCAGTGGCCTGTGCAACGTGTGGGACCTCCACTTACTCAGTGGCCTGTGCAAGGTGTGGGACCTCAACTTGATAAGCCATGGCGTTTCTATCAAAGCGTATATTTTGAAATGGTTGATATTCCAAACAATAAAGCCTAGAATAAACAATAAATATGTTTTTGACAAGTCCAAATTCTGGCATATTACCATTCAGTACTTTGGCAAAGATCATGGACTTCTGAGTTATGTATTTATTACAAGTCATTTGACTGATACAGCATGGTTTACTTAATTGAAAACTAGGAAGTCCCTAAATTTTCCACATAAATATTGTAGATCTTTAACCTCTGATACAGGTCTCATCTCCCTTTCATTTGAAAAAAATGGGTGGATTGAACTGTCAACATTCTGGCAGCTTTCATATATTTGGTTCTAATTGATCAAAGACTTTTTTAAATTGAGCTTGGAAGCCCGTTGTTTAAAAAAATAATTTTAGACTCGAACCGCATTCACATCAAATCAAATCAAAGTTTATTTGTCACGTGCACCGAATACAACAGGTGTAGACCTTACAGTGAAATGCTTACTTACAGGCTCTAACCAATAGTGCAAAAAAGGTGTTAGGTGAACAATAGGTAAGTAAAGAAATAAAACAACAGTAAAAAGACAGGCTATATACAGTAGCGAGGCTATAAAAGTAGCGAGGCTACATACAGACTCCGGTTAGTCAGGCTGATTGAGGTAGTATGTACATGTAGATATGGTTCAAGTGACTATGCATATATGATGAACAGAGAGTAGCAGTAGCTAACCATTGGACCCAATGACTTTATCTGTGATGGCAAATGTATCATATAATGCTGTTTAGGTGTAACATTGCGGTCTGGAAAAAGCTCCTTCCAATGCTTCAAATGATTTTCAATGAGTAACTTCAACCTAGACACAGTCGCAATGGAAAGAACAGGTGCAAATACTATCTGTACAATCTCTATTAGCTCAATTATCAGTCGTATATATGCATTGACTTCCAAACTCTCCAAAACAAATGACAATATCCTTAGCAGGACAAACATTTGCCCAGATGACTGTTTTAGTTTACCATCACTTGACGTTAATGTACTAACAGAAATTGGGGATGGCCGATCTCTAACATCTAGAGGGGAATAAGGGAAACCAAGAATAGCAGAATTCACTGAGTCCAGATCAATCTGTCCTGACACAACAAGATGATTCAAAACACATTTCTTTTCCAATGGTGCTATGCCCTCCAGAATTACATGCATAATGTCTTGTGGAGTTTGTTGTATGACATCAAAGGCTGGGAATTCAACCAACTTGCTCCTTCTAGTGATCCCATATGTTGTTTTTAGGCTGTTGCGAAGCAAGTCCGCCTGTGCCTTTTTTATTTCATCACACTGTCTGACATGCTTCTCCAGTGTCCTTTTAGTATATGCTTCCTCATTGAAGTGTGTCTGCATGTCCTCAAGAGAACACTCAGTGTCTGCACTTCCTGTAGGCAAAGCCCACACCCTCTGAGCCCTGCTAGTTCATGTTGTGCCAGGGGGTCTCCACAGAGAGAAACCATGGCACCATATATCATTTTCTCTCCGTTAATAGTTAGCATTTTAACCCCACTGTACAATGCAATGCATCCATGTCTTCCTTGATTCTATTCAATATTACATCTCCACCAGATTGACGTCTGGTTGAGGTCTGCTGATCTGGTCATGGCAAGTAGCCTGATAGCAGCCAGTTTAGACCTGAATTTTGGATGTATATTTCCTAGGGTGTAGTACACCATTAACAACTTGTTTTTTGATGCAAAGTATCCTAGTAGATTACATAGCTCTATTTCATCCGCGTACAGAACAATCTGCAATGCCTTTGGTTTCTCTGAAAATAAGGAATGTGATTTTAGAAGGTCAGCATCAACAATGTCATGAAAACTTTCTCTGCACATCTGGGGTCCTTTTTCAACCATAGACAAAATCATTGGGTGTGATAAGAACTGTTCTAGACTTTTGACTAATGGTACATAATGAAATCATTTGTCTTTGATGAAAATGTCTTTTGATCCTCCACATTTCATCCTTCCTATGGTTCGAGCAATGTGAATTTCCTCTGCGTCCAAACAGCTAAACTGCTTCTTAATAACACTGTCCTGTCTAAATGGTGCTGCAACACCAGCAAAAGGCCCAATGAAATTGTCAAATATATCCATTGCATCTTTTTCAAGTTGACCTGATGTGCTTCCTAAATGCTTCTTTAGCACTGCCTCCATCTGCTTCCTGAGGTTGTCCAATAGTGATGATTGATACTGTTGTACCCCAGCAACAATGTCATTCACACCTTTCTGAAAATGAGAGAGAGAGAGATCCCTATGATATTCATGTATACCTATGATATTCAGATTTTTCTTATGACATATTCATTAACATAAGAACATAAGGGATCAACAATAGTAAGGTGAACAACCTAGCGCTAACAATGAACTCAACCATCACTGAACCACTGCAGAATGCTCTGCATAATGCAACTAACCAAATGCTGTGCTCTGTTCAGAAAAAGCATATTACCTGTGAGAGACGATGCTTGGCTCAGATCATTAAAGAATGTTGACATTGAATGTAGTATCCTGACATTTACATTTAAGTCATTTAGCAGACGCTCTTATCCAGAGCGACTTACAAGTACATACATTCATACTTTTTTTGTACTGGCCCCCCGTGGGAATCGAACCCACAACCATGGCGTTGCAAGCGCCGTGCTCTACCAACTGAGCCACACGGGGCCCCTGACATGTGCAGGCTGGACATTACTAGTTCATGACAAGTATAATGTTTGTGACAGGGGAAGGGGTTGTGAAGACTGACTATGAATGCCACCAACCGAGTAACTTACTTGTTGCATTGTGACAGCTTCATGTTGGTCAACGAAGGGTTGCCCTTCATCTGAGTCAGATGTATGGAGTTGCTGATCAGTGATGCTGGAGTTAGCTAGAAGCTGATCGGGTTGAATGTTGTCCTGTGTACAACACATCAAAGAAACAGATTGTTATTTGAAATTGTATTTAGTTTCACCAATAGAGCTATTTAAGTGATTTGTTCCTATTTATCATTGATCATTTTCACATTAACCCAGCTTTAGCCATTAGAGTCATTATAGCTAAAATTATCGAATCGGAGTTTGGTCCGTGTATCGTCCGTTCATTAAATCATTTTTTTAAATCAAGAAAACAAAAAAAAAAAATGCTAGCTAGCTACTTGCTCCGGTGGTACTTGGCTTTCCTCCGGTGGCTGTTCATCTGGTCGGGTGCCTTCAAGTAGGTGTTGAAGGTGGCTTCTCTTTACATGATGATAGAAGGAATTGTACACTCTATATTCCTCAGTGCATCCGTCAATACCACAGAGCAACCAGAAATCAGGGCTGCGACTTTTCAATCTATTGATATGGCTCAATTACAGTTTCAATGAAAAAGTAATACAAACGCAGCAGATAACACACCGCCAAAGCATCTTTAACGTTACTAAAAGCAAATGCAAGTAAAACGTTCCCACTGCTTTCGATGAAAAGGGCAGAAGGAACTGAAAATGATGTTCACAAGTATTTATAATACGACCAAGTAATTTGATTGGAGTAGAGTACAACAGCACTGGAACTTTTAACTATACATGTATCACTCCGCTTTACAGGTGTTCTAATAACCGTTAATTACATTAACGATCGTTCAAATAACATTTGAGCCTTATATTTGATTTCACCTTTATTTAACCAGGTAGGCTAGTTGAGAACAAGTTCTCATTTACAACTGCGACCTGGCCAAGATAAAGCAAAGCAGTTCGACACATACTACAACAACACAGAGTTACACATGGAATAAACAAACAAAACAAAAAAGTATATATACAGTGTGTGCAAATGAGGTAGGATAAGGGAGGTAAGGCAATAAATAGGCCATGGTGGCGAAGTAATTACAGTATAGCAATTAAACACTGGAATGGGAGATGTGCAGAAGGTGAATGTGCAAGTAGAGATACTGGGGTGCAAAGGAGCAAGATAAATAAATAAATACAGTATGGGGATGAGGTAGTTGGATGGGCTATTTACAGATGGGCTATATACAAGTGCAGTGATCTGTGAGCTGCTCTGACAGCTGGTGCTTAAAGCTAGTGAGGGAGCTATGAATCTCCAGCTTCAGTGATTTTGCAGTTCATTCCAGTCATTGGCAGCAGAGAACTGGAAGGAAAGGCGGACAAAGGAAGAATTGGCTTTGGGGGTGACCTGTGAGATATACCTGCTGGAGCGCGTGCTACGGGTGGGTGCTGCTATGTTGACCAGTGAGCTGAGATAGGGCGGGGCCTTACCTAGCAGAGACTTGAAAATGACCTGGAGCCAGTGGGTTTGGCGACGAGTATGAAGCGAGAGCCAACCAACGAGAGCGTACAGGTCGCAGTGGTGGGTAGTATTTGGGGCTTTGGTGACAAAACGGATGGCATTGTGATAGACTGCATCCAATTTGTTGAGTAGAGTGTTGCAGGCTATTTTGTAAATGTCATCGCCGAAGTCGAGGATCGGTAGGATGGTCAGTTTTACGAGGGTATATTTGGCAGCATGAGTGAAGGATGCTTTGTTGCGAAATAGGAAGCCGATTCTAGATTTAATTTTGGATTGGAGATGCTAAATGTGAGTCTGGAAGGAGAGTTTACAATCTAACCAGACACCTAGGTATTTGTAGTTATCCAAATATTATAAGTCAGAACCGTCCAGAGTAGTGATGCTGGACGGGCGGGCAGGTGCGGGCAGTGATTGGTTGAAGAGCATGCATTTAGTTTTACTTGCATTTAAGAGCAGTTGGAGGCCACGGAAGAAGAGTTGTATGGCATTGAAGCTCGTCTGGAGGTTAGTTAACACAGTGTCCAAAGAAGGGCCAGAAGTATACAGAATGGTGTCATCTGCGTAGAGGTGGATCAGAGAATGACCAGCAGCAAGAGCGACATCATTGATGTATACAGAGAAGAGAGTCGGCCCGAGAATTGAACCCTGTGGCACCCCCATAGAGACTGGTAGTTAAATTATGAATGGTTGTCAGGAGAGGACGATAACGTGTAGACCCACACAAAGTAGCAAGCTAGTGTGTAGGAAAAGGTTTATGTGGTGCTTGGCAACAGTCCAGTCCAGTTGTGGAACTCTGTGTCCCAGTCCAGTTGTGGAACTATGTGTCCCAGTCCAGTTGTGGAACTCTGTGTCCCAGTCCAGTTGTGGAACTATGTGTCCCAGTCCAGTTGTGGAACTCTGTGTCCCAGTCCAGTTGTGGAACTATGTGTGTTGGCAGAGCCAAATAAATGATTAAATAAACAAATCATAATGTGTTGTCGCTTATTACTGTTAACTAATAAATGGCGCTTGTAGAACTGTTGTCTAAAAGCAATATCACACTCGAGGTCGTGCTGTTATACTGAATATTATTATCTGCGGCCTCGTACCTACCACCGAATCACAGCCATGCTCATATTCAGCACTCCCTCTTGTGTGATATTGCTTAACTGACGTACGTTCATTACATTATCTAGCTACATAAGGGAGGCCTATAACTAAAAAGTCAAAGATGGTCCAAATCTTTGAGTCATCTAACACCATGAATGAAGATGGAATGGATGACACATATCCGGGAATGGATCATATGTCAACCGCAGTATTAAAAGTTAATTTCATTTGTTTATACCCATCTACCTTTCTCCTTAGCAAGGTAACATTAGCTAACGTTCATTTGAATTGGAAAGTTGGCAAACCAAGTTAGCATGCTAATTTTAACTAGGTAACGTTACATGTTAGCAGTTAATAACTGCGCGAACGGCCATTCGTTGAAAACACTTGAACTTTGGTTAGATTGATAGTGCTTTATTGTCAGAAATAGTGTTAATGGTTGAGTTCATTCTTAGTGCTAGGTTGTCCACCTTACTATTGTTGATCCCTTATGTCTTTATGTTAATGAATATGTCATAAGAAAAATCTGAATATCATAGGTATACATGATTGATGACATCCCCACCTCTCTCTCTCTCTCTCTCTCTCTCTCTCTCTCTCTCTCTCTCAATCATCACTATTGGACAACCTCAGGAAGCAGATGGAGGCAGTGCTAAAGAAGCATTCAGGAAGCACATCAGGTCAACTTGAAAAAGATGCAATGGATATACACTGCTCAAAAAAATAAAGGGAACACTTAAACAACACAATGTAACTCCAAGTCAATCACACTTCTGTGAAATCAAACTGTCCACTTAGGAAGCAACACTGATTGACAATAAATTTCACATGCTGTTGTGCAAATGGAATAGACAAAAGGTGGAAATTATAGGCAATTAGTAAGACACCCCCAAAAAAGGAATGGTTCTGCAGGTGGTGACCACAGACCACTTCTCAGTTCCTATGCTTCCTGGCTGATGTTTTGGTCACTTTTGAATGCTGGCGGTGCTTTCACTCTAGTGGTAGCATGAGACGGAGTCTACAACCCACACAAGTGGCTCAGGTAGTGCAGTTCATCCAGGATGGCACATCAATGCGAGCTGTGGCAAAAAGGTTTGTTGTGTCTGTCAGTGTAGTGTCCAGAGCATGGAGGCGCTACCAGGAGACAGGCCAGTACATCAGGAGACGTGGAGGTGGCCGTAGGAGGGCAACAACCCAGCAGCAGGACCGCTACCTCCGCCTTTGTGCAAGGAGGTGCACTGCCAGAGCCCTGCAAAATGACCTCCAGCAGGCCACAAATGTGTTGTTTAAGTGTTCCCTTTATTTTTTTGAGCAGTGTATTTGACAATTTCATTGGGCCTTTTGCTGGTGTTGCAGCACCATTTAGACAGGACAGTGTTATTAAGAAGCAGTTTAGCTGTTTGGACGCAGAGGAAATTCACATTGCTCGAACCATATGTAGGATCAAATGTGGAGGATCAAAAGACATTTTCATCAAAGACAAATGATTTCATTATGTACCATTAGTCAAAAGTCTAGAACAGTTCTTATCACACCCAAGGATTTTGTCTATGGTTGAAAAAGGACCCCAGATGTGCAGAGAAAGTTTTCATGACATTGTTGATGGTGCACTTCTAAAATCACATTCCTTATTTTCAGAGAAACCAAAGGCATTGCAGATTGTTCTGTACGCGGATGAAATAGAGATCTGTAATCTACTAGGATCCTTTGCATCAAAAAACAAGTTGTTAATGGTGTACTATACCCTAGGAAATATACATCCAAAATTCAGGTCTAAACTGGCTGCTATCAGGCTACTTGCCATGACCAGATCAGCAGACCTCAACCAGACGTCAATCTGGTGGAGATGTAATATTGAATAGAATCAAGGAAGACATGGATGCATTGCATTGTACAGTGGGGTTAAAATGCTAACTATTAACGGAGAGAAAAGGATATATGGTGCCATGGTTTCTCTCTGTGGAGACACCCTGACACAACATGAACTAGCAGGGTTCAGAGGGTGTGGGCTTTGCCTCCAGTAAGTGCAGACACTGTGAGTGTTCTCTTGAGGACATACAGTCACTCTTCAATGAGGAAGCATATACTAAAAGGACATTGGAGAAGCATGTCAGACAGTGTGAGGAAATAGAAAAGGCACAGACAGACTTGCTTCGCAACAGCCTGAGAACAACATATGGGATCACTAGAAGGAGCAAGTTGGTTGAATTCCCAGCCTTTGATGTCATACAACAAACTCCACAAGACATTTTGCATGTAATTCTGGAGGGCAAAGCCCCATTGGAAATCAAATGTGTTTTGAATCATCTTGTTGTGTCAGGACAGATTGATCTGGACTCAGTGAATTCTGCTATTCTTGGTTTCCCTTATTTCCCTCTAGATGTTAGAGATCGGCCATCCCCAATTTCTGTTAGTCCATTAACGTCAAGTGATGGTAAACTAAAACAGTCATCTGGGCAAATGTTTGTCCTGCTAAGGATATTGCCATTTGTTTTGGAGAGTTTGGAAGTCAATGCATATATACGACTGATAATTGAGCTAATAGAGATTGTACAGATAGTATTTGCACCTGTTCTTTCCATTGCGACTGTGTCTAGGTTGAAGTTACTCATTGAAAATCATTTGAACCATTGGATGGAGCTTTTTCCAGACCGCAATGTTACACCTAAACAGCATTATATGATATAATTGCCATCACAGATAAAGTCATTGGGTCCAATGGTTAGACATATGTGTATGCGGTTCGAGTCTAAACATTGTTTCTTTAAACAATGGGCTTCCAAGCTCAATTTAAAAAATATTTGCAAGTCTTTGATCAATCAGAACCAAATATATGAAAGCTGCCAGAAGGTTGACAGTTCAATGCACCCAACTTTTTCAAATGAAAGGGAGATGGGACCTATATCAGAGGATAAAGATCTACAATATTTATGTGGAAAATTTAGGGACCTCCTAGGTTTCAATGAAGTAAACCATGCTGTATCAGTCAAATGACTTGTAATAAATACATAACTCAGAAGTCCATGATCTTTGCCAAAGTACTGAATGGTAATATGCCAGAATTTGGACAGGTCAAAAACATGTTTTTTGTTGATTCTAGGCTTTATTGTTTGGAATATCAACCATTTCAAACTATATGCTTTGATAGAAACGTCATGGCTTATCAAGTTGAGGTCCCACACCTTGCACAGGCCACTGAGTTAGTGGAGGCTGAAAAGCTGGTTGATTTGACCTCTTATTACACAATTTGCAACAAGAGCCAAACATATGTACAAGTCAAATACCGTCTTGGAGATGTAATAGAATTGTACAACAGTTCAAATGACTCATTGTGTTCCCCAAATATGAAAAGTGTACTGTCTTTGTTCTGTACTATATTTTGTCTACGTGATTTCTGTGCTGTGATTGACAATAAAACAGTGAATTCAATTTGGTCATTATCTGTTCTTAATATGTGAAGAGATGAAAAGGATGAGATGCTTGAAATCAGAAATTCTGACTTTGACAAAGCAGCTTTGTACTTGTCAGTGTTGATCAAACAGCTTTATAATTCTGCTAATTCTAGTTTTGAGCATTAAGTTACTCAGAATCAGTAATACAATCTCAGTGACAAGTTATATTATCTTATTAGGATCATTAAGGACAAACAATGGGGAGGCACATCTGCATTGGGGGGGTAATATTTCCTGTGTAGCAGTGCTTTTTCAGGTCTTCGCTCACATGGCAAAATGGGGGATGTGCACTCTTAACCCCAAGTGCCATACCCCCTCCAGCTATGCCCTTGTCACCTTCTCAGGTTGAGCCAGGACGAAACTCAACATGTCCGCTCTCCCTCTGGTCTTGTGACTTACGGAGCTGGATGACAGATTGCCATTTGTCATAACCATGGCTTCCACTCTAGGTGGGTAAGGCAAGGAAGAGAGCTGACACAATTCCATTTTCATATGATAAACTGGAAAACAGGTTTCCGGGGTTCCCTTTTTTGGGAAATCTTATGGCAACTTAGCTCTATTAATTGAAAAATAGAAAACAGTCAATACAGAATTCCATTATTCATACTTTACTGGGAAGCCACAAACAGCCATCTCAAGTCTACCACACTCTGACATTTTTTCCTTGTCCCATTCTTACCTGCACTTGGTTCACACAGTCGGGCACTTGTAAGCTGCTGAGGACATTTTTGCTCATCAGCCCTTTCCTCCGGGGTAGGGCTAAGACAGACCAGACACATAGGATTAGGACATCTGGGTTACCAGCATGGTTCCTTCTTCCTTTAAGCTACACCTATTGGTGCCTTATTTCATTCCGTTGGCCACTCTCATGCAAAATCCCTGCTCAGTGACATTGTATAGCCATACCCATTGCCATCTGCTAGGGACGCAGTCCAAGGGGATCAGGCATGTTTTTAAATAAATATTATGCCCATATGCATTATGAGGATATCTCAGCAATGGGACACTCTCTGCCCTGTGCCACCCTGTGACGTTCTCACACCCTGGGGTGTGCATGACACGCACGTACTAGCACTTCAAACCTGTTCCTGAGAGCTCGCCATCCGCATCTATCCAGACTGACTCAAAAGACAGACTGTTAGAAAGCGACAACCCTGAGGGTTTTGGAGAACCCCGTCCCTATATGGTGGTTACACACCACTATGGGTGGAAGCACCGGCACCCCCTCTCAAGAGTAATGCCTTAAGCTTTCCCCTCTCCTAGACCTGACACCCTCCACTCTAAGTGAGCGAGGTAACAGTCTTATCCCTCATCTTCGAGCCCCTCTATGACCAAGGTCTTTACTGACTGGATGTGACTGCACATTTTTTGGGGCATACTCCCTCACGTTCGCAACCTCTGAGAGGTGATGCTGTTGGAACTAGACTGTCTTCAGGTTACTCACGTAACCCCGGTTCTAAGAGAATATGAGTGAGATGTCGTACCTAGAGTTACAAAATTCTGGGAACTTTCAATAAATTCTCTGGTATTCCCAGGATACCAGAGAATTTTCCTCTGATAATTCCTCTTTCCAAGAGCTGGACGACAAAACATATTTTTTATGTTATTTTACAAAGGAACATACATACATGAACAGGAATACACAGAAGAGTAGTTGAGACAGTGAGAAAAAGAATAGTGAGACCAGCAAGCAGGGCAAATGACAAACCAGTAAGTTGTTTTGGTGTCGGCAGCTAGCTAGCTAGCAACATAAGCTCTCTTTTTACACAAGCCAGTGTTGTTTCGTACAGTACAATTCCGTGATCGATTCGGCTATAACGGGGCTTGCTAGTACCACTACAAGCCAAGCTAGCCAAGTTTGGCTAGCTAGCTTTGTTTGCTATACCTATTAGTCTTGGAGTAACTATACCTGTGTGTTATAGCTAGCTAGCTAACATGTGTCTGTGAGATGTCTCATATTCTACACCATGCTGCTACAGTAGGAACAGACAGTACACAGCAATTGCCCATGAATGTCTTATAGCGTTTTTGTCTTTCTCAGACAATACCGCTTGGATACAAAGAAGTTAATGATTCTCAAGAGGAGATGTGAAAGGATCCAGAAAACAATCTGCCCATTTATCAAAGTGACTCTGAACCACCCAAAAACACCATATGCAAGTATTCCCACTGTAGAACTGTAGTATTTATTATAGACATTAGTAGTATATTTTTCTTCTACTGTATATACAGTATGTCATACATTGCCATAACTATTCCTGCATACTGCTGTGCTAATTCACCGCGGTCTCCAGAGAAAATAAACTTTTTCTTAAATAGAAGCCATGTCTACTTATTTGCTATATTGATAGACTAATCTACTGTTTTATTGAAACATGTTTACTTGCCAACAAATGAAAGTTGAAATGATACACCAACTCACTGCATCACTTGTTTTAGAATTAAGATTGTAGCTAGTTTATCCAAATACAGGTACATTTAATGAATATCACAATTAATAGATCCAGAAGTTGAAGACAACACTTTATTGCTTTCTGGTGCAGCTGTAATCATCTAGTCACTACACTTTAAAACTTCTTCAGGATTGGTGGGTCCCCTGCGCGACGGTTGAGCTAACGTGGGCTAATGCGATTAGCATGAGGTGGTAAGTAACAAGAAAATTTCCCAGGACATAGACATATCTGATATGGGTAAAAAGCTTAAATTCTTGTTAATCTAACTGCACTGTCCAATTTACAGTAACTATTACAGGTGAAAGAATACCATGCTATTGTTTGAAGAGAGTGCACCGCTTGGAACATGAAAAGTTATTAATAAACAAATTAGGCACATTTGGGCAGTCTTGATACTAAATTTTGAACAGAAATACAATGGTTCATTGGATCAGTCCAAAACTGTGCACATACACTGCTGCCATCTAGTGGCCAAAATCTAAATTGCAGCTGGGCTGGAATACATTATGGCATTTCTCTTGCATTTCACCAATGATACAACAAAAAAAGTTGTTTTTTTCTTTGTAGTAATCTTTATCCAGATATAAAGTGTTATATTCTCCTACATTCCTTTCACATTTCCACAAACGTCAAAGTGTTTCCTTTCAAATGGTACCAAGAATATGCATATCCTTGCTTTAGGGCCTGAGCTACAGGCAGTTAGATTTGGGTATGTCATTTTAGGCGAAAATTGGAAAAAAGGGGACAATCCTTAAGAGGTTTAAAAATGTATTATATAAAACTTTTGATCAAACACCATTATATCCATAAACTAAACAAAAAAATGAATGTCCTCTCACTGTCAACTGCGTTTATTTTCAGCAAACTTAACATGTGTAAATATTTGTATGAACATTAGATTCAACAACTGAGACAAACTGAACAAGTTCCACCAACATGTGACTAACAGAAACGGAATAACGTGTCCCTGAACAAAGGGGGGGTCAAAATCAAAAGTCAGTCAGTATCTGGTGTGGCCACCAGCTGCATTAAGTACTGCAGTGCATCTCCTCCTCATGGACTGCACCAAATTTTCCAGTTCTTGCTGCGATATGTTACCCCACTCTTCCACCAAGGCACCTGCAAGTTCTCGGACATTTCTGGGGGGAATGGCCCTAGCACTCACCTTCCGATCCAACAGGTCCCAGAAGTGCTCAATGGGATTGAGATCCGGGCTCTTCTCTGGCCAAGGCAGAACACTGACATTCCTGTCTTGCAGGAAATCACGCACAGAACGAGCAGTATGGCTGGTGGCATTGTCATGCTGGAGGGTCATGTCAGGATGAGCCTGCAGGAAGGGTACCACATGAGGGAGGAGGATGTCTTCCCTGTAACGCACAGCGTTGCGATTGCCTGCAATGACAACAAGCTCAGTCCGATGATGCTGTGACACACCGCCCCAGACCATGACGGACGCTCCACCTCCAAATCGATTCCGCTCCAGACTACAGGCCTCGGTGTAACGCTCATTCCTTCGACGATAAACGTGAATCTGACCATCACCCCTGGTGAGACAAAACCGCGACTCGTCAGTGAAGAGCACTTTTTGCCAGTCCTGTGTTGTCCAGCGACGGTGAGTTTGTGCCCATAGGCGACGTTGTTGCCGGTGATGTCTGGTGAGGACCTGCCTTACAACAGGCCTACAAGCCCTCAGTCCAGCCTCTCTCAGCCTATTGCGGACAGTCTGAGCACTGATGGAGGGATTGTGCGTTCCTGGTATAACTCGGGCAGTTGTTGTTGCCATCATGTACCTGTCCTGCAGGTGTGATGTTCGGATGTACTGATCCTGTGCAGGTGTTGTTACACGTGGTCTGCCACTGCGAGGACGATCAGCTGTCTGTCCTGTCTCCCTGTTGCGCTGTCTTAGGCGTCTCACAGTACGGACATTACAATTTATTGCTTTGGCCACATCTGCAGTCCTCATGCCTCCTTGCAGCATGCCTAAGGCACGTTCACGCAGATGAGCAGGGACCCTTGGCATTTTTCTTTTTGTGTTTTTCAGAGTCAGTAGAAAGGCCTCTTTAGTGTCCTAAGTTTTCATAACTGTGACCTTAATTGCCTACCGTCTGTAAGCTGTTAGTGTCTTAACGACCGTTCCACAGGTGCATGTTCATTAATTGTTTATGGTTAATTGAACAAGCATGGGAAACAGTGTTTAAACCCTTTACAATGAAGATCTGTGAAGTTCTTTGGATTTTTACGAATTTTCTTTGAAAGACAGGGTTCTGAAAAGGGGACGTTTCTCTTTTTGCTGAGTTTATGTACAAGAGCTATCAATATCTATACCACAATGCAGTTGTGAGCATACTAGGCATTCTATATTATATTACAACATCAGTCTAACTGAATATGGATGTTGTGTTGGCTGAATGCCAGGCAGGTTCCAGAGTGTTCTTCAGCTGGTGAACCTCGTCTTGTCGGGTAATGGAAGCTGGTGTTGCAGACTTTCACGCTGTAGCGATGTTGGCAGGGATGTTGGGTTTGGGGAGCTGCGTCTCTGGCTCCTTGTAGACAACATCCTAAGTTGTTCTGCACTCCACAGACAGGTGGACAAGCCTCTCCCTGAAGTGGTGGGTTCTGGGCTCATACACTTTCTTCACCACTCACTGTGCCGACCTCTTGCAGAAGATGTGTTTGTACTGCAAGTCTCCTGGAAAGACATGAATACTGATGAGGATGTGTAAAACAAAGACTGATCATGAGGATGTGTAACCATACAAGAAACCATGTTTATCTGTAAACAGCAGAAGAAATTTGGCATGCCGCCCTGGGTCCTCTCTAAATATTACCGCTACACCGTCGAGAGCGCCCTGACCGGTTGCATCGCGGCCTGGTACGGGAATTGCTCCGTCCACAACCGCAAGGCCCTCCAGCAGGTGGTGAAGACGGCCCAGTACATCACTGGGACCATGCTTCCACTCATCCAGGATATCTACTCGAAACGGTGCTTGAGGAAGTACCGCAGCATCATTAAGGACCCCACACACACCAGACGCAAGCTGTTCTCTCCCTTACCGTCAGGCAGATGGTATCGGAGAATGAGGTCTGATAGAAACTCTGAGCCTGTTGATATCTACAAGACTGCTGAACACTTGAACTTGACTGACCACCTGCTTTGATTCTCTGCACCTTAGCACACATCACAACTACTGCTACCAAACTCTTATTATACTGCTCAATGTATACACTTGCCCCTCACCCCCCCTTCTCCAATACACATGTACATATTGTACTATACATTGTGCCTTCCTGTATAATACTTATGGTAAAATGTTTATTATATCCTACTGCCATTTACCTTATGTTTGTATTCTTATCTTTTACAATTTCTCATTGTTGTTGCATTATCGGGAAGGAACCTGCAAGTAAGAATTTTTTTGGGATGATGTGTACCATGTGTATCCCGTACATACGACCAATAAAACTTGAACCAAAAAAGGATACAGTAGACTGGTACAGTATGTGTTCTGTTAGAGTCAATAATGGGGCATTGAGATGGACTGTTAGCAAACATGTGAAACGTTTGATGGGGGCTTGACTTGTAGACAGTCCAGTTGTGTATTGTTGTATATGAGTGCCTACAGTTGTGCTGTTGAGTAGACAAGCACTGCCAACAATACAGTAAATATGTTGGAAGAGTACACTAACAGCCCCTCTCACCCATGCCAAAGAATATGTAGGACACTCAGTATTGGTGATTAGCCAACATTTTACAAATGTGTCCCCCATCAATACACACTCAAACAAGGTACTATATCCACCCACCCCATCACGTCAATAGATTAACCTTCACACACACACACCAGTCACCTACACCATCCCCTCCATACTAATACCTCATTTTCTCCAATGTAGACTTCAAGCCTTGTATGAACAATCAACTAAGCCTCCACTACACAGAGAAAACGACAATAGAAGTTGTAGCCTACTTGTAAACACACCAGCTATGACAACAAGACGCGGACCATGTATAAGCCTAGCTCCAGAATATTTATTTACTCATCATGTTATCATTGAAAGATTTAGCAAAGGTAACTTACATTAGTTCCTGGTGCTGAGCTTGGTGTTGATGCCGCTGCAGATGTTGATGGGATCGAAAACATTGTCACGTTCGCCTCTACGGTACTGTTAGTTAGCTAACTAGCTACGATCCGGTAGACTGTAGCTAACGTAACCTAATGTAGCTAATGTTAGCTTGCAAACTTACAAATCACTTTGCCAGATAGCTGCTAGCTAATTGCATTGATTTGCTTTGGAATGTCTAGCCAGCGTATTATGAAAGCTAGCTAGTTAGATTTTGGTTTAGATAAACAAACGTAGTTAGCTACGCTATCTCAGCTCGATTTATTTTCTGCTGTGCTGATGGGTTACCTTTCCTCTTTGATGTGAAGGGGGAAATCAATGGAATAGCATCACTTTAAAACGTTCGATGTCATGGCAACCTCATCAGTTAAGACTTCAGGTCCATATCGAAATCCTCCGGCTGAAAGTGCTGGCTACAAACACAGACATTTAGACATTTCTCCACGGGAGTATTCAACTGGATGCAACTCCACTGAAATCGCTATGAATTCTGGATATTGTGGTTTGCTTACAACCAAGAAATGTAGATGACCCATTTATACCAATGAGATGCAGAAACACTCATATTTGCGTGTAGTGAGGAAATTCTCGATTGCTATGACACATAATATGTTAATAACATATTAATGGTCATACACAGCGTAATTGAGCAGCGGTGAAATGTCCCTTTAACGATTTCTAACATGCATTGTTGCTGTATAGAGCGCAACATGGTAAATGTAGGAAACTTGGCTGAACAGTTTGCTGTTTTATCGGCCTCGAGAGAGAGTGGTGTGGTCAGCGAGATGTTCTGGACCAAACACAAATGACTAAACTCCAATTAATGACCAAACTCCAAGGGAACCACTTAAGCTCTCACAAAATTAACACAGCCAGTAAGATGTGCATTTAGTCAGCCACAGTCCTCCATCCACAGAGAGAGAATACCACAGGTATTCAATCATTGAAATTATGGAGAATATGGAGAATAGACTTGAAGTGCTGTAGTATGTACAAGGTCAAGGCTGGAAATGAGTGACAGCATGGTTCAGTTTAGTTTTTTAAAATCCCCGTTAACTTCTGCACATGCAGCAGCTACTCTTCCATGCACTAGCATGGTGTTTTTTTAAAATTTGATTTATTTAACCTTTATTTAACCAGGTAGGCTGGTTGAGAACAAGTTCTCATTTGCAACTGCGACCTGGCCAAGATAAAGCATAGCAATTCGACACATACAACAACACAGAGTAACACATGGAATAAACAAAACATACAGTCAATAATACAGTAGAAAAATAAGTCTATATACAATGTGAACAAATGAGGTGAGATAAGGGAGGTAAAGGCAAAAAAAAGGCCATGGTGGCGAGGTAAATACAATAAAGCAAGTAAAACACTGGAATGGTAGATTTGCAGTGGAAGAATGTGCAAAGTAGAATGGGGTCGTGGACGGAGCAATTCCCGTACCAGGCCGCGATGCAACCGGTCAGGGCGCTCTCGATGGTGCAGCAGTAGTATTTAGAGAGGACCCAGGGCGGCATGCCAAATTTCTTCTGCCGTTTACAGATGAACATGGTTTCTTGTATGGTTACACATCCTCATGATCGGTCTTTGTTTTACACATCCTCATCAGTATTCATGTCTTTCCAGGAGACTTGCAGTACAAACACATATTCTGCAAGAGGTCGGCACAGTGGGTGGTGAAGAAAGTGTATGAGCCCAGAACCCACCAGTTCAGGGAGAGGCTTGTCCACCTGTCTGTGGAGTGTAGAACAACTTAGGATGTTGTCTACAAGGAGCCAGAGACACAGCTCCCCAAACCCAACATCCCTGCCAACATCGCTACAGCGTGAAAGTCTGCAACACCAGCTTCCATTACCCGACAAGACGAGGTTCACCAGCTGAAGATGGGGTGCAAAAATAATGGGGTGCAAAGGAGGAAAATAAATAAATAAATACAGTAGGGAAAGAGGTAGTTGTTTGGGCTAAATTATAGATGGGCTATGTACAGGTGCAGTACTCTGTGAGCTGCTCTGACAGCTGGTGCTTAAAGCTAGTGAGGGAGATAAGTGTTTCCAGCTTCAAAGATTTTTGCAGTTCCAGTCATTGGCAGCAGAGAACTGGAAGGAAAGACGACCAAAGGAGGAATTGGCTTAGGGGGTGGCCAGTGAGATATACCTGCTGGAGCGCGTGCTACGAGTGGGTGCTGCTATGGTGACCAGTGAGCTGAGATAAGACGGGGCTTTACCTAGCAGAGACTTGTAGATAACCTGTAGCCAGTGGGTTTGGCGACGAGTATGAAGCGAGGGCCAACCAACGAGAGCGTACAGGTCGCAATGGTGGGTAGTGTATGGGGCTTTGGTGACAAAACGGATGGCACTGTGATAGACTGCATCCAGTTTGTTGAGTAGAGTGTTGGAGGCGATTTTATAGATGACATCCCAGAAGTCGAGGATCAGTAGGATGGTCAGTTTTACAAGGGTATGTTTGGCAGCATGAGTGAAGGATGCTTTGTTGCGAAATAGGAAGCCGATTCTAGATTTAATTTTGGATTGGAGATGCTTAATGTGAGTCTGGAAGGAGAATTTACAGTCTAACCAGACACCTAGGTATTTGTAGTTGTCCACGTACTCTAAGTCAGAGCCGTCCAGAGTAGTGATGCTGGATGGGCGAGCAGGTGCGGGCAGTGATCGGTTGAATACTATGCATTTAGTTTTACTTGCATTTAAGAGCAGTTGGAGGCCACGGAAGGAGAGTTGTATGGCATTGAAGCTCGTCTGGAGGTTAGTTAACACAGTGTCCAAAGAGGGGCCAGAAGTGTACAGAATGGTGTCGTCTGCGTAGAGGTGTATCAGAGAATCACCAGCAGCAAGAGCAACATCATTGATGTATACAGAGAAGAGAGTCGGCTCGAGGATTGAACCCTGTGGCACCCCCATAGAGACTGCCAGAGGTCCGGACAACAGGCCCTCCGATTTGACACACTGAACTCTATCAGAGAAGTAGTTGGTAAACCAGGCGAGGCAATCAATTGAGAAACCAAGGCTGTTGAGTTTGCCAATAAGAATGTGGTGATTGACAGAGTCGAAAGCCTTGGCCAGGTCGATGAATACGGCTGTGCAGTAATGTCTCTTATCGATGGCGGTTATGATGTCGTTTAGGACCTTGCGCGTGGCTGAGGTGCACCCATGACCAGCTCTGAAACCAGATTGCATAGCGGAGAAGGTACGGTGGGATTAGAAATGGTCGGTATGTCAGTTGGGCTATATAAATACATTTGATTTGATTTGAATCCAGTGCCCAAGTTGTGTGTGTGTGTTTAAGTTGATTGTGTGTATGCATATCTCGGTTTGTATGTAAGGGGTCAGGAGTGTATGTGTGTGTGTGTGTGTGTGTGTGCGTGCATGTCTGTGTGTGTGAGAGAGAGAGAGAGAGAGAGAGAGTGTGCATGCGTGGCTGCATGTGGGTTTCATGTGTGTAGGCATGTGAATGTATGTATGAATGTGATTGTCCGTGACAGAGCATGTAATATGAATAATAGTCTATATCTCTATGTGTATACAAGTGTGTGGGTGTATCCTGACATTTCCATGTGTTCCTTAAACTGAGTGAAAGCTGATATTTTCCACAGTGCTCACTGACAGTGCTCTGTGTTGGCTGCAGTCAGACCTGCTCCAAGCAGCACACATCTGTAACCTGTTAACAGGTCTCCCATGTTCAGGAGAGTAGACTGCCAGAGAGGAGGAGGAGGAATGCACTCGCTGTCTGCAGGCATGTTCAGAGTTGACACAAAAATACACAAACCCACACAGCTGAGTCTCAGCTATGTCTCTCTCCCCTCCCTGCTCTCCAGAGATAAGTCCACTGCCACCCACGGTATGGATGTTCAGTCAGTGGCAGTATGGATATTCTAATGCAGTGTTTCCAAACTCCAGGTCCACGAGTACCCCCAACAGGACACATTTTTGTTGTCTCCTCGAGGACTGGAGTTGGGAAACACTGTTCCAATGTATGTAAACTCCCTAATTTGAAATGTTATATTAGTGTGGAAGGTCTAGACTAGGTCCCTTTCTTCCTCTGCTTTCTGCTTGCTTGGTTTATGTGTACAGGGTGATTTAGGGAGATGCTTGTCTACTGATGAGTGTGTAGGAAACAAAGGAGAGGGGGAAGAGAGAGCTCTCTGGGTTGTGGTCAGTTCGCCTTTCTTCGCTTGGCTAGGGTTATCCACATCTGCCTTAAGCCAGGTCTAGTCTTGTGGAGGAGGGGGGAGAAGAAGAGAAGGACAGGGTGGGAGAAGGAGAAGGAAAAGTAACAGGATGGGGGAGAATGACGAGGTGGAGAGAGCGCCTAAAGTAGGTGGAAGAGGAGATGGAGGAGAATAAGGGGAATAACTAGAGGGAAAAAGGTGCTTGGTAAAATAGAAGATAATGCAATCAAATGATCAGCGCTCTGAGCCATTATCCCATCGATCAGATCCAACAGTCTAAGATCATCCAAAACATCTATTTTTCTCATTTCCCTCTGTCTCTCTCCTTTGCTGACTTTGCTCTCATTATTTTACTTTGTTTTCTCAATTTTATTGGAAGCTCCCGTGTGGAAAAACAAACTAACTAATTAAAGTAAATACACTATATATATAAAAAGAGTATATGGACACCCCTTCAAATTAGTGGATTTCGCTATTTCAGCCACACCCGTTAGCTGACAGATGTATAAAATTGAGCACACAGCCATGCAAACTACATAGACAAACATTGGCAGTAGAATGGCCTTACTGAAGAGCTCAGTGACTTTCAACGTGGCATCGTCATAAAATTCCACCTTTACAACAAATCAGTTCAGCAAATTTCTGCCCTGCTAGAGCTGCTCTGGTCAACTGTAAGGGCTGTTATTGTTAAGTGGAAACGCCTAGGAGCAACAACGGCTCAACCGCAAAGTGGTAGGCCACACTAGCTCACAGAATGGGACTGCCGAGTGTTGAAGCGCATAGCTTATGTTCTCAGTTGCAACACTCACTACCGAGTTCCAAACTGCCTCTGGAAGCAACGTCAGCACAAGAACTGTTTGTTGGGAGATTCATGAAATGGGTTTCCATGGCCGAGTTAATGTATTTATTTTACTAGGCAAGTCAGTTAAGAACAAATTCTTATTTAAAAAGAAGGCCTACCAAAAGGCAAAATGCCTCCTGTGTCACGTTCGTTGTAATAATGAATGTCGTACCAAGGCGCAGCCTACGTAGAGTTACACATCATTTTAATGAATAAAGTGAAACTTAAGCAAAGACAAAACAAATAAAGAATAAACGAACCGTGACGAACAAATGCAGTGCGAACAGGCAACTAAACATAAACAATATCCCATAACCCACAGGTGGAAAAAATGATACTTAAGTATGATCCCCAATTAGAGACAACGATAACCAGCTGCCTTTAATTGGGAATCATACAAATCACCAACATAGAAAATAAACCAAGAACCCCACATAGAAAATATAAATTACAACAACCACCCAGTCACGCCCTGACCTACTCTTTCATAGAAAATAAAAGCTTTCTATGGTCAGGACGTGACAGTACCCCCCCCAAAGGTGCAGACTCCGACTGCAAAACCTGAAACAAAAAGGGAGGGTGTCTAGTGCCGGTGGCGGCTCTGGTACGGGACGAAGAACCCGCTCAGCTCTCGGATCCACCACCTTTGGTGGTGGCTCTGGTGCGGGCCGAAGAATCCGCTCATCCCGCGGACCCAGGCTGAATACTGTGCCTGGATTGGACCTAGATGCCGAGGAAGGCTCCTGCCTTGGAGCGGGACTGGACACTGTGCCTGGACTGGGCACCAACGCAGAAGAAGACTCTGGCCTTGGAGCTGCACTGGACGTCGTGCTTAGACTGGGCATCAGCGCAGAGGAAGGCTCCGGCCATGGAGCTGGAGGTTCCGGACCGTTGACCGTCGCAGGAGGTTCCGGACCGGGGACCGTCTCAGGAGGTTCCGGACCGGGAACCGTCGCCGGAAGCTCCAGACTGGGGATCATCGCAGGAAGCCTGGTGCGTGGGGCCGGTACAGGTGGCACCGGACTGGGGACACACACTTCAGGGCGAGTGCGAGGAGCAGGCACAGGACGTACTGGACTGGGGAGGCGCACTGGAGGGCTGATGCGTGGGGCCGGTACAGGTGGCACCGGACTAGTGACACACACTTCAGGGCGAGTGCGGGGAGAAGGAACAGGACGTACTGGACTGGGGACACACACTTGAGGGAGAGTGCGAAGAGCAGGCACAGGACGTACTGGGCTGTGAAGGCGCACTGGAGACCTGATGCGTATAGCCGCCATCAATTGTACCGGAACTTTAACACACTTCTCAGGACGAGTACGGGGAGCTGACTCAGATGGCATCGGACAGCTAACACGCTCCTCAGGGCGAATGCCGTGCATTCTACGCCAAACCAACAGCTCTCTCGCTTCTCTCTCCTCCAATTTTATCAACAACTCCTCGAAGGTCTCTAAATCTCCCCTCCATTCACTCTCCTCCAATTTGTCCAATAACTCCGACGGTCTCAGACTCACCCCTCAACTTCGCCGACCACTCTGTGTGCCCCCTCCAAAAAACCATTTTGAGGCTGCCTCTTGGGCTTGCGTCGTGGCCCGAACCCTGGCGTCGTCGCTGTTCTCCATTATCTCCTTCCGTCTGCTGTGACGCCTGCCAAGGAAGGATCTCCTGTCCTTCCATTATTTCCTCCCAGGTCCAACTTATTTTCCCCATTGTAGCACGCTGCTTGGTCCTGGTGTGATGGGATATTCTGTCACGTTCGTTGTAATAATGAATATTGGACCAAGGCGAAGCGTACGTAGAGTTACACATCATTTTAATGAATAAAGTGAAACTTAAGCAAAGACAAAACAAATAAAGAATAAACGAACCGTGACGAACAAATGCAGTGCTAACAGACAACTAAGCATAAACAATATCCCATAACCCACAGGTGGAAAAAAAATGCTACTTAAGTATGATCCCCAATTAGAGACAACGATAACCAGCTGCCTTTAATTGGGAATCATACAAATCACCAACATACAAAATAAACCAAGAACCCCACATAGAAAATATAAACTAGAACAACCCCCCAGTTACGCTCTGACCTACTCTTTCATAGAAAATAAAAGCTTTCTATGGTCAGGATGTGACAACCTGCGTGGACGGGAGCCTAGGATGAAAATAAATAAATAAATAAATACAATATAATTTTCAGGACAAAACACACATCACAACAAGAGAGACAACAAAACACTACATAAAGAAAGACCTAAGACAACAACATAGCAAGGCAGCAACACATGACCACACGGCCTGGTAGCAACACAACATGGTAGCAGCACAAAACATGGTACAAACATTATTGGGCACAGTCAACAGCACAAAGGTCAAGAAGGTAGAGACAACAATATATCACACAAAGCAGCCACAACTGTCAGTAAGAGTGTCCATGATTGAGTCTTTGAATGAAGAGATTGAGATAAAACTGTCCAGTTTGAGTGTTTGTTGCATCTTGTTCTAGCCGCTAGTTGCAGTGAACTTAGTGGAGGAGGAATAATGGTCTGGGGTTGTTTTTCATGGATCGGACTAGGCCCCAGTTCTAAGGAAGGGAAATCTTAATGCCACAGCATACAATGATATTCATTCCATATTAATGCCCATGACTTTGGAATGAGATGCTCGACAATCAGGTGTCCACATACTTTTGGTCATGTAGTGTACCTCAAATGGGTGTGAGAAGTTAAGAACTCATTCCTGACACACACATGTTGTCTTTAAGCATTTCTCATGAACACCCGTATGCGTGTGTGTGAGCGATGAGACAGAGAGAAAGCAGGAGCAAGAGAGAACCTTGGAAGCTCATCTCTGAAGCCGCCTCCACACTTTGAAACAGCCAAGACGTCGTCAACAGTTTTTATTAGTTATATGGATTTTAGTTTACGAGCACAATATTAGTGTTTACAGAATTGTTTTCACCGAGGACTTCCTATTATTCTTCTCCAAGACACTAACAAATATTTAGAGATTTCATGGCCTTTGTGTTAGTTGCTGTCTTACAAATATTTTGTATGTTTATAGTCATATGGTTTCCTGTTCAGAGAAGATAGGCTTGGTTAATAACTCTTACCTCACAGACACAACACAAAGGATTGAATGAGAGCATTATCAACATTAAGTCAGACAGATTGACTATGTGTTTGTGGGGTGTTGAGCCATGGGTGCATGGAACCATTCAGGGTTTGGATTACTCATTGTACGTTAACTAATATGGGGTGGAACAGGGTGCCGTGGTTTGTTATGGGTGTACCCAGCACTCATGGGTACACCGGTAATTCAGAAACAGACCAGAGCTTAAGAAACGATGCACTATGAAAAACCAATCAGTGCAATGAACAGCTGGTGAACATCAGAGAGAATATTTCAGCCCTCTGGTTCATAGACAGAGAGCAGGTCAAAGTAGTTTATTTCAATAATAATTAGATATGGATATAATGGAAATATGGATTTAATATGTTCTACGCCAGCACAATGATGGCAGAATTGCATAATAGTCACAACGCTGGTCCTGGTAAATGCATGTTATTTGGACTTGTAGATTGTGATCAACAGTGCGACTGGACTTCATGAATGTATTTTCTAAAGATCTTAGGCCAGTGACATGGGTTAGGGCTGGATTGGTACTGTAGTGTCACAAGAACAATATTTTGGTCATTTGTGAATTAGCTGACCACTGTACTATGTGAGGCCACAAAGAATACTTTTTTCTCTCTCTCTCTCTCTGATGAATTGACATACTGTAATCTAAAAGAGTAACCATGACTTCACATCATTAAAGACTGAATATGACAGTGACGTTGGACATTTACAGTCATCCTGCATTTGATAAAAAGGGATATAAAAATGAGAATGCAAATGTAAACCGGGATTAAATAATCGATAGTGGAGGGGAATGTGATGACTTCATGTTAAGGAACTCCAAGCAGATTTGGGGGATAAATTACAGTATTTTGGCATAAATGTTTTAACAGAAAGAAATGATGGATTTCCCTTCAGGTTTGGACAGAGAGAGATAATGTAAAAGAGATCCCGCATCTCCAGTTGTTTATGTGTTTACCAAATTGGCAGAGATGCTGCAGTTTGGTAAACTCATAAACAGAGAGTGAAAGGAGGAGGACTGGGAGGAGGCAGAAAGGTAGGAAAACAGTAGAGAGTTGAATGATTTACCCCTGTCCTGATATTTCACTATGTGGGGTCAACAGTGCCAACTCTCTCCCACTGTCTGATTACACTGTGTTTTCCACTGCGCAGTTTTCCTCCCCCTTTGTCTCTCTGTGCTATACTTGATGATAGTGTTGGCCTTGCAGAGAATCCCTCTTTACCACACCTTTTGCATAGGAAAGTCAGAAGAGAAGGAACTAGTAAACACTGGTAATTAAGCAGCACACACAGTCGGTATTATCTAGGAGTTTGCCTTCTTTTCTGTGTTCTACCATTAATTACTTGATGTGATAACTGATCTGACTTGGATAGGTGAAATCATTATGGTAGAAAACAGGATTTAACCCATCTCTGATTCAAAGGATGCATATCTTAAAGTGATGTTCCAGAACTTTTGTATAATTTCAGCCAGTAGTTTTGAAAGTGGTGCTCACAAGCTATAATGGGTCCCTGTTTTTTTGTGTACTACATCATATTTCGAATATGTTATTGTTATAACAAATATGTTATTTGTTTGTTTGTTGTAATTCGTATGATATGCTAATAATCCAATTCGTGGGGCATCCCAAGTGGCGCAGCGGTCTAAGGCACTGCAGGGCAGTGCTAAAGGCGTCACTACATATCTGGGTTCGATCCCAGGCTGTATCACAAATGGCTGTGATCGGAAGTCCCATAGGGCTTGGTCGGGGGGGCTTGGTCGGGGGGGCTTTACTTAGGGTTTGGTTAGGGTTTGGTCGGGGGGGCTTTACTTGGCTCATCACGCTCTAGCGACTCCTTGTGGCGGGCCGGGCGCCTGCAGGCTCGATCTCAGTTGAACAGTGCTTCCGGGTTGAGCGGGCAGGTGTTAAGAAGCGCGGGTCATGTTTCAGAGGACTCATGACTCGACCTTCGTCTCCCGAGCGTGTTGGGGAGTTACAGCGATGAGACAAGATCGAAATTGGGGAGGAAAAGGTGGGTAATCTAATTCGTACAATATGTTACGAATTTGTTGTGCTTAATATCGCAAACTGCATCTTTCAGCGTGAGATCAAGACTCCAGATGACATGGTGGTCTGTGTGTATCTCATGGTTTACAGGCCAGAGAGATTGAGGACAGTAAATACAACAACACTCCAAACGAGTGAGCATTACCATAATAACAAATAAGTAAACAGGCAATATGGTCCACACACAGAATGTAGAGATGGAATCCCAAAAACATCTGGAGTTGATATAGAATAAAACTATTACGATATGTGATGACACATGACACTAACACACAAGAAGCTGTGTTTATACATATGCTGCCAGAACTGCTGAATAGTACTATAATCTGAAGAAAACAACATGGCAGGTAGTAATATTTCAGTGTAGTTGGACACACTGTTCAGTGTAGTTGGACACACTGTTCAGTGTAGTTGGACACACTGTTTAGTGTAGTTGGACACACTGTTTAGTGTAGTTGGACACACTGTTCAGTGTAGTTGGACACACTGTTCAGTGGGGTTTTGTGGCGATGCTTGAACAAGATCCGTCTCATTGGCTTTGGTAAAGGTATATGCTCTCTGTCTCCCTCCCTCACTCTCTCTCTGTATATCACTTATCTTTGTATATCTCCTCTGAGGGTGTTTAATTCTGAATAAGTGGTGTGGGTTGTCAGTGTGGTCCCGATTAATAAAAAAATGACCTATAATCAATGCTAACACACAGAGTATCAGCTCCTTGCAAAATGCAGCATAGTTGTTATTCCAGGTTTTAGAGGGCAGGCACCTGTTAGGATCTCACAACTAGCTACGTTTCAACGTTTCAACTAGACTCTAGAGCAGTAACAACTGGTTGTACGTAATAATGTACCATGTTGACCTGAGATGTCTATTTAAACAGTCAGACACTGATATGAACTACCTGACCGCTGCTTTTACTATATTAGCTTATAGAGTAACACTTCAAACAAACATTCTATACTCAACGTGTACACAATCAAGAAAATGGCTGTTGGATGAATTCCAGTTTCTCTCTGGCCCGTGACTAGTTTATGAGGTGATTATGCACAACATTTATTATTGGAAATATGAATTCACAAGAAATTCACTGCAGTTCCAGAGTAGTATTTCATAGAGGAAAATGGCATGTGTGTGTATGTGTACGTACTCAACAGACCCATACTCTGTGCTATTGTTCTCTTTCATCTCTACAACACATACACATCAAATCTAATCTACCAAAACAAAGTGTCTCTCTCTCATAACCCTGTGCTCTCTCTCTAGACACACATGCCACTATTAACACAACTGATACAATAAGGGCCACAATGAAAAATACTGTGTGTGTGTGTGTGTGTGTGTGTGTGTGTGTGTGTGTGTGTGTGTGTGTGTGTGTGTGTGTGTGTGTGTGTGTGTGTGTGTGTGTGTGTGTGTGTGTGTGTGTGTGTGTGTGTTTTCAATGGCTCAATCTCATTCCTACAAGGGTGTGTGTGGTGGGATCCAGGCTGATAATAAGATTGAATTAGTTGTATTAATTTTGGTGGATAGGTCTGGTTCCTAGGGGGCTAGTGATAATAGCACTATATTGCCTGTGTCTATGAGATGAGTCATCAACAGGACCTGTCATGCTCCTCTTCTCACTCTCTCACACTTATTTGTTGTGCTGCTGACCCTCTTCTCATCTCTCTGGTTCCTTCTTTCTCTTTTCATCTACCGCTTTCTGTTCTCTCTACTGCTCTGCTTTCTTCCCTTTCGATCGTACTATCATGGATCTACATTGCGACTTTTAATTTTTTCATTCAATCATTCATTCTTCTTCTCTCCTCCATTTACTCTGTCTACCTCTGTCTCCATCCCTTTGTCCCTCTCATTGTTTCTTTTCCCCACTTCACCAGGTCTCTCGCAGGCCAGCTGGCAGAGGGGCAGAGGAACGTAAAGTGGAGTAGCTTTAGGAGAGAGATCTCGCCGAGGCCAAGTGCCGACGAGAGGAGGAGGAGAGGATTGGTTTGTCTTGGCTCTATACATCTCCCTGTGCCGTGTAACAGAGAGCTTTACAGTTTCCTGTCCACTTTTAATCCCCCCTTTATTGTTATGCGGAGCTAAATGGAACGTTCCCTTGGAGTGATAATCTAATCAATGTGCTCAGTGTTTTAGTAGTCAGATTTCTGATGTAGCCTTGAGCTGTTGATGACCAGCTGGCAAATGCTAACACAGGGACATTTTTAGATTTAATAGTCTATATCTGGTCTTGATTAACTTTTCACAGCTCAACACAAGCATACATAAACATGTTATCACTCACCTCTCTAAATAGGGAGGACTATTCACACTTTGAGACTGTACACACATCTGGGATTAACTGACATACATTGTAGAGGTGAGGTGTGTGTGGGGGAGGGGGAAGGTGTTTACTTTCCAAATGATGTTGCTCAAGTTACAGGGTGTGCAATATACTTAACAAGACAGGTTGGAGGGTACAATTATACCATCATATTAAATGCCAACTGGAATCCTATGGGCTCTAGGCAATTGGCATCGGCACATGTAAAACATGCTCACACATTCATTTTATAAGTCTATTTTATTGTGTTACTTTTATAGGAATATTTCTGTTTTATGTGTCACGTCATTTGTAACCTGAACTCACCCCCGGGGAAATTAAAACATGATTTATTCTCAGGGTTTGAATTGATAGAGTGTGGTGGAAGGATATTTGGCCTGTGAAGATGTTGCCTTGGGAGAAGGTCCATGATTGAAGGTCATGTGAGATTTTGCCTTGGGAGAATGTCCAGGATGGGAGTTAATGTGAGACCAATGAAGCATGGACACTCAGACATAGTTCTTACCATGTGTGACTGAGCTTACATACAGTGCATTCGGAAAGTATTCAGATCCTTTGACTTTTCACATTACAGCCTTATTCTAAAATTGATTAAATACATATTTTTTTTAAGTATTCAGGGCCTTTGCTATGAGACTCGAGCTGGCCGCCCGGCCAAACTGAGCAATCGGGGGAGAAGGGCCTTGGTCAGGGAGGTGACCAAGAACCCAATGGACACACTGACAGAGCTCCAGTGTTCCTCTGTGGAGATGGGAGAACCTTGCAGAAGTACAACCATCTCTGCTGCACTCTACCAATCAGGCCTTTATAGTAGAGTGGTCAGACATAAGCCACTCCTCAGTAAAAGGCACATGACAGCCCGCTTGGAGTTTACCAGAAGGTACCTAAAGACTCTCAGACCATGAGAAACAAGATTCTCTGGTCTGATGAAACCAAGATTGAACTCTTTGGCCTGAATGCCAAGCGTCACATCTGCAGGAAACCTGGCACCATCCCTATGGTGAAGCATGGTGGTGGCCTCATGCTATGGGGATGTTTTTTCAGCGGCAGGGACTGGGAGACTAGTCAGGATCAAGGGAAAGAGGAATGGAGCAAAGTACAGAGAGATCCTTGATGAAAACCTGCTCCAGAGCACTCAGGACCTCAGAGTGGGGCAAAGGTTCACCTTCCAACTAGACAACGACCCTAAGCACACAGCCAAGACAACACAGGAGTGGCTCCAGGACAAGTCTCTGAATGTCCTTGAGTGGCACAGCCAGAGCCCAGACTTGAACCCCATCGAACATCTCTAGAGAGACTGTAAAATAGATGTGCAGTGACGCTCCCCATCCAACCTGACAGAACTTGAAGATCTGCAGAGAAAAACAGGAGAAACTTCTCAAATACAGGTGTGCCAAGCTTGTAGCGTCACACCTAAGAAGACTCGAGGCTGTAATCACTGCCAAAGGTGCTTCAAAGTACTGAGTAAAGGGTCTGAATACTTGTGTAAATGTGATCAATTTTTATTTGTAATACAGCAGCATACCACCCTGCATACCACTGCTGGCTTGCTTCTGAAGCTAAGCAGGGTTGGTCCTGGTCAGTCCCTGGATGGGAGACCAGATGCTGCTGGAAGTGGTGTTGGAGGGCCAGTAGGAGGCACTCTTTCCTCTGGTCTAAAAAATATCCCAATGCCCCAGGGCAGTGATTGGGGACACTGCCCTGTGTAGGGTGCCGTCTTTCGGATGGGACGTTAAACGGGTGTCCTGACTCTCTGAGGTCATTAAAGATCCCATGGCACTTATCGTAAGAGTAGGGGTGTTAACCCCGGTGTCCTGGCTAAATTCCCAATCTGGCCCTCAAACCATCATGGTCACCTAATAATCCCCAGTTTACAATTGGCTCATTCATCCCACCCTATCCCCTGTAACTATTCCCCAGGTCGTTGCTGCAAATGAGAACGTGTTCTCAGTCAACTTACCTGGTAAAATAACGGTAAAATAAAAAATTAAATAAATAAATAAAATAAAATATGTGGGAAATCCTTCAAGACTATGGGAAAAGCATTCCAGGTGAAACTGTTTGAGAGAATGCCAAGTGTGCAAAGCTGTCATCAAGGCAAAGGGTGGCTATTTTGAAGAATCTAAAATATATTTTGATTTGTTTACCACTTTTGGTTACTTTGATTCCATGTGTTATTTTATAGTTTTGATGTCTTCACTATTATTCTACCATGTAGAAAACTGTAAAAATAAAGAGTTTCTTGAGTAGGTGTGTCCAAACATTTGACTGGTACTGTATCTCTCAAGTTGAGGGAGCGTGCAATTGACATTCTGACTGCAGTAATGTCCACCAGAGCTCATGCCAGAGAATTTAATGTGTATTTCTCTAACATAAGCCGCCTCCAACATAGTTTTAGAGAATTTGGCAGTATGTCCAACCGGCCTAAAAAACGCAGACCACGTCTATAGTGTCGTGTGGGCAAGCAGTTTGCTGATGTCAACTTTGTGAACAGAACATGATAGCAGTGGGGTTACTGTATGGGCAGGCATAGGCTATTGACAAGACTGGCCTACAAACTCACCAGACATGTCACCGATTAGGCATGCTCTGGATTGATGTGTACGACAGCGTGCTCCAGTTCCCAACAATATCCAGTAACTTTGCACAGCCATTGAAGAGTGGGACAACATTCCACAATCAACAGCCTGATCAACTCTATGCGAAGGAGATGTGTCACGCTGCATGAGCCAAGTGGAGGTCAACAGATGCATATCTATTCCCAGTCATGAGAAATCCATAGATTAGGACCTAATGAATTCATTTCAATTGACTGATTTCCTTATATGAACTGTAACTCAGTAAAATCTTGGAAAATGTTGCATTTATATTTTTGTCCAGTATATTTAGGTCAGGCAAAGCAGCACTCCCTATTTTTCTGAGAGAGAGAGAGAGTTGTCTTCGGAGCGATATGAGAGGAGAGGGGGACTTTCCTCTGAAAATCAGGGATTCCTTAGAGGAAATATGCTGGAAAACAGCAGTAATTCTATAGAAAATGAATAATACCCCAGAGTACAAAGAAGTAGTCCACACAGAATAATAATTTTAAAAGAGGAACATTTGTGTTTTTAATACACAGTCCCTTGATTTGATACTACCTCATAGCTTTAAAACAGATTGACTTGTAGGTGGAGTTGAAGAGAGTTCAAAAGAAGGCTTAAAAGACTGATGTATTTATGAGACAATGAATTAGTGGAACAATAATCATTTCCACTGGTTTTACTGTAGATCGTAACGAGAGCTGTAGAGGTTTGTGCTAAGTCCCTATTCATTAGTGGTACATTCAGAATGCATAATGCTCACACTAAGACTCAAGCATGCGCACATTCAGACGCCTTCAATCTTCTCATAAATAGGGTCATTCCTCCCACTGGAATGACTCCAAAACAAACATTCTTAACATAGCTAACAAATGAGTTATTCGGTCTAGCTCTATCTCCATACAGTCCCATTGACCCTTTGAACATGTAAACATCTCTCACTTCCGGACATACAGTTTGTTTACAATACATGCAGAAACATGATTATGTAGTCAGAAGGCTTTTTAAAAAATATCATACTCTATCACCAAAACACAGAAATTATAAAAGTGGAATTGTGTGATATGGGTGTGTTTTGAATTTACGGCATTTTCCCTGTTTTGCTTGAGAGGCAGAAAGCCAATCGCAATCAGCAAGATCAATTCCAAATTCCTAAACCTCCAACGTGAAGAACATTACACCACAAATCAATCAAACCCCACTCAGAACATTCCCTCTCTCAATGTGTTAGTTATGGTCACAACCCAAATCTGACTTAAGAGCGTTGAGGCTTCATATAGAGAAGTTATCACTGGTGTGCATTACCACAGCTGCCTCACCTCAAGCCTACAACCAGCTGTTAGTAATAGCCACCCAAATAAATGATTAGTTATTGGTGTAGTGGGAGAACTAGAGTATGAAGTAGGGCTGTGAAAGTTATGGAATTTTGGGTTAAGTTTTTTTGTCAGGCAAAATTCACCTTAAACCATTCCAATTGCAAAATTAAGGCATGCTATTTTCTCCTCATCTGTCTGCTGCACTACTTGCAGCAGCTGCACCAAATATTCATTTTTTACTAACCCTTGCTAGCTCCATGTTCTATTTGTGGTAGCGCATTGCTTTCCGGTTGCTAAGCAATCACAGTAAACAAGTCAGTGGTCACGCAGTTGCACTGGATGAAAACTGGTTGAATCAACGTTGTTTCCGCACTATTTCATCCAACAAATTCAATGTGATGAAATTGAATCAACGTGGAAAACTGATTGGATTGCAAAAAAGTCATCAAAATAAGGGAATTTCATATTTTTTTCACTTAACTTAATCCAATGACATGGTGAAATGTTTTGTTGAATTCACGTTAGTTGACAACTCAACCAATTGGAAAACTAGACGTTGAACTGATGTTAGTGTCCAGTGGGATATATTACATTTGCCTGCCCAGCAGTTCATTTTACCAGAGATGGTGGCTTTTAGCATTTTTTTTGCATCTTTACAAACCACCAGATGAAACATATAGCCAGAGCACTATGCATAAGGTAATACAGATCATGTTACAGCATCAAAGAGTGCATTTTTAAGAAGGAGCACTTGAGGGAGATAGACATTTGTACAGATTACGATTAAAACCATTGTTTAATAGGTTAATAATTATTTTACACTAATGTTATTGGGTATATTGGATATAAAATGAATGTATTAGAACGGTTAAGACGGTTATTTAATTTTATTCAAGGTCTTCATTCATAATCGTCAGTTACAGGGTTATACAAATACCATGCCAGCCCTAGTATGAAGTGCTGACTTTGTATGGTTCAAATCCTGGATGGACCCGGCCATGCATAATACAGACATTGGAAAGCACTATAACCCTCCTTGGGTTTTAAACTGAGTTGGAGAAGGGCAATTCCACGGACACAGAATTACGCTGAGACTCTGATTTTTCCACTTTAAAATGTATGCCAAACCATGGATTTCAAAGTTTAACAAACCATACAACTCAATGCACAATGACTACTTTGAACAATTCCGTTACCATGGTATTGCCCAGAAGTTACAGAGGGAAAAAGTGTGAAAGAGAGCCTTCCAAACCATGTAGCCAAAACAGCATTAAAGTCACAAACAAGCTGGCCTTTCAGCACTGATTCTTTGAGAAAATAAATCAGCACCTGAGTCTGACCACATGGGTGGGTCTTTGATTTCACGGTGGATTTTATGACTGAATGTTTTCATTGACCTGAGTAGTCTAAAGGAGGTGCAAACCCACTCATGTTTAGACCACCCTTTGGGTAGGGCTGGCACAAATACTGTATAACTGTGTAATTGACAGTTATGGATGAAGACTCATGAAAATAACCCGTTTCTTTTTTGTTTGTGAAAAGAACAACTGACTGAAGACGGGATGGTTTGACATTCGTGCGGTTGAGTCAATTTCTGCTGTATCAAGGACTCTACCACATGATGAAACAAGGAAGGTGTTGTAGTGAACAAGTCTTTGGTTGCCTAGACAATGCCCCCCTTCTTGCAGCAGCACGGACAATCAGGAGAGGAGAACATTTGCATCTAATAAAATGTATAAATAAAGTGTAATTTGGCTGACCAATAACCAAAATTCCATGACTGTCACAGCCCTTCGCTCAGGGACACCAGGGGGATGTAAAAGGCCCTATAAAATCCACATTGGAGAACGCGGACAGAACCACGGGAACCAGATATTAAAATGTAATTCAACAATATAAAATAAATGCAATGAACTTAATAGGAAATCAACTAAATGTATTGAACTTATTAGAACATGTATTCATTTGCTCAAGTTTGAGTTTGAGTTTATTTTTACAGGGACAGTGCACATTAATCAACGTTTCAGTAAAAGTGCCGGTTTTAGCCAGCCGGCTAATTTTCAACCGCAGTCCCTGGGCAGGTTATTAAAAACAATTACAATATAGACAATAGCAACATAGAACAAGCAAGACTTAGCACAAGCAAGACATAGCATACAGACAGAGAAACATAGGACAAGCAAGACGTAGCATACAGACAGAGCAACATAGAACAAAAAGCAGCAAGACAAAATTCATAATAGCAACAAAGTGTTTCCACACCTTACAAGTTACAGACAACAGACATGGAAAGCGGCAACACACAGCTAGGGACCATGTTCACAAATCTGATTGACCTTTAGCCATGTCTTCAAGCATTTTGTGAAAGTGTGATATGTGGTGCAGTTATGTGTGTCTGATGGCAGTGTATTCCAGACATGGGAAGCTCTCACAGAGAATGCAGATTTACTAAAGGTGCTTTTCCTTAAGGGAACTATACAGTCACCTCTCATGGCAGACCTTGTAGATCTGCTGCCATATGTTTGGGTTTTCTGTTTAACAAAAATACTGAGTGGAGGGGGAGGCAGACCATTTAGGATCTTGAATACAAGACATACGTAGGTGTATTGCACAAGATTTTCCCAACTCAGGAGCTCATGCTTTCTGAGGATGTGACAATGATGATGGCTATTGGGCTTCCTATCAAGCACTTTGAGAGCCTGTTTGTAGACAGACTGAATAGGTTTTAATGTTGTACAGCAAGCTTGGGCCCAACTAGTCAAGCAGTATGTTAAGTGGGGGAGTATCATAGATTTCAAGTACAGTTTTGCTACCTCTGTAGTCAAACAATTTCGTATAAATCGGAAATTAGCTAGGTTGAATTTGAATTACCTTTTTCACATGCTTTTTAAAAGAGAGGTTGGAAGTTAATCATAAGACATGAACAAAATGCATCAGTGATTCTTATTTTCCTGCAACTTTCTGAAACGCCCATGTCTGTGTGTGTGGTGCGTGTGTGTCTTCACTTTGTGTAGCCATTAGCGATGATGCTAATGATAACCTTCTTCTGGTAAAGATCTAAAGGCTTTCCTAAATACTTTCTCAATTAAATGTTTACTACAAAGTAGACTATGCCTACCTGGGAGAACGATATCATTATTATTTGCATCATTCCAGTGGCCATTTGTTTTGCAAACTCTGCAATCACATGAGTACTAAAGAAACACTGCTAATCAACAGTACGTTGATGTGCACACTTGCATTAAAGAGTAAAAAAATAAAAATGGCACTGACCTACACACAATACCACATAAAGTCAAAGTGAAATTATGTTTAGATATTTTTACAAATTAATAAAAAATTTAAAGCTGAAATGTCTTGATTCAATAAGTACAATACAGGTGTCCTTAACTCTGTTGCCGGAGAGGAACGGAACTGCACAGGGATTTCACCACAAGGCCAATGGGGACTTTAAAAACAGTTACAGAGTTGAATGGCTGTGATAGGAGAAAACTGAGGATGAATCAACATTGCAGTTACTCCACAATATTAATCTATTTGACAGAAGGAAAAGATATTCCAAAACATGGATCCTGTTTGCAACAAAGCATTAATGTTGTACTGCAAAAAATGTGGCAAAGCATTTAACTTTTTGTCCTGAATACAAACATCATACATTACTAAGTGTTATGTTTGGGGCAAATACAATACATTACTGAGTACCACTCCATATTTTCAAGCATAGTGGTTGCTGCATCATGCAATGGGTATGCTTGTAATCGTTAAGGACTGGGGAGTTTTTTCAGGACTAAAATAAACGTAATGGAGCTAGACACAGGCAAAATCCTAGAGGAAAACCTGGTTTAGTCTGCTTTCCACCAAACACTGGGAGATTAATTCACCTTTCAGCAGGACAATAACCTAAAACACAAGGCCAAATCTACAAAATCAACTTAGAAATCTATTGCAAGACCTAAAAATGGTTGTCTAGCAATGATCAACAACCAACTTGACAGAGTTTGAAGATCTTGGGAAAGAATAATGTTGCACAATCCTGGTGATCGTTGCCAAAGGTGCTTCTACAAAGTATTGACTCAGGGGTGTGAATACCTATGTAAATATTTTCACTTTGTCATTATGGTGTATTGTGTGTAGATGGGTGAACAGAATAAAATGTGGAATAAGTCAAGGGGTATGAATACTTTCTAAATCTAAACCTCCTGGGGTCCAGCAACATTAAGGCAGTTTTACATGACATTACATTTCATAATACTTTTCACAAAACATTAAGTGTGTGCGCTCAGGCCACTACTCTACTACCACAAATCTATTTTCAGCAAAAAACGAAATTAAAGGCAATTATGGTCACAATTATGGTCAAACTTAGGACACTAAAGAGGCCTTTCTACTGACTCTGAAAAACACCAAAAGAAAGAATGCCCAGGGTCCCTCATCTGCGTGAACGTGGCTTAGGCATGCTGCAAGGAGGCATGAGGACTGCAGATGTGGCCAGGGAAATAAATTGCAATGTCCGTAGTGTGAGACGCCTAAGACAGCGCAACAGGGAGACAGGATGGACAGTTGATCGTCCTCGCAGTGGCAGACCACGTGTAACAACACCTGCACAGGATCGGTACAAACGAACATCACACCTGCGGGACAGGTACAGGATGGCAACAACAACTGCCCGAGTTACACCAGGAACGCACAATCCCTCCATCAGTGCTCAGACTGTTCACAATAGGCTGAGAGAGGCTGTACTGAGGGCTTGTAGGTCTGTTGTAAGGCAGGTCCTCACCAGACATCACCGGCAACAACGTCGCCTATGAGCACAAACCCACCGTCGCTGGACCAGACAGGACTGGTAAAAAGTGCTCTTCACTAACGAGTCGCGGTTGTCTCACCAGGGGTGATGGTCGGATCCGCATTTATCGTCGAAGGAATGAGCGTTTGTTACGAATCCCTTTGGCCCGGCAGTCTATGGGGGGATGGTAACGAGACCTGTAACGTAACTCATGCAAAGTATAATAGTGAAAACGTAACAGTGAGAACGAAAAACCACAGACAACTAAACTACCGTCAAACACTCATGTTTTATTTGTAAACACACAGTACTGGGGAGCGGGAAAAGGGGCTGAGCTGGACCCAAGGAAATAAATAAACATCCAAAAACACCCAAGCTAGACTACCTGCTTCAACAACAGCTAGCTAACTAACCAAAAATACAGAGGGTGGTCCGCCCAGTTCTAACTAGTGTATTTAGACAAAGTTTACCTACGGGTAGTGTATGCCCATGGGCAACTGTCTTGATACCCCCTTTCGCACCATCAAACAAACAGTCAAACACCATAACAAAACAATACTCACAGGACAACGGACAAAGTGACATGTAGTTGCAAAAACAAAAGCGAGATCTCTGCATACAAAGAGAGAGAGAGAAAGATTGCATGACCGATAGATTGAGCTCCAGAGAAAACAACTGAATGGGTTTTTAAACCAAGGGAAAGGGGATGTGATTGGGTAATGGAAACAGGAGGAGGTGTGTCTTCTGATTGATGACTGATTGGGGAATGATGATTGCCACCTGTGAGGGAAGAAGGAGAGAAAAGAAATACACACACAGGATACCTGTATCCGTAACAGCGTTACACCGAGGCCTGTACTCTGGAGTGGGATCAATTTGGAGGTGGAGTGTCCGTCATGGTCTGGGGCGGTGTGTCACAGCATCATCGGACTGAGCTTGTTGTCATTGCAGGCAATCTCAACGCTGTGCGTTACAGGGAAGACATCCTCCTCCCTCATGTGGTACCCTTCCTGCAGGCTCACCCTGACATGACCCTCCAGCATGACAATGCCACCAGCCATACTGCTCGTTCTGTGCATGATTTCCTGCAAGACAGGAATGTCAGTGTTCTGCCATGGCCAGCGAAGAGCCCGGATCTCAATCCCATTGAGCACATCTGGGACCTGTTGGATCGGAGGGTGAGGGTTAGGGCCATTCCCCCCCAGAAATGTCCGGGAACTTGCAGGTGCCTTGGTGGAAGAGTGGGGTAACATCTCACAGCAAGAACTGGCAAATCTGGTGCAGTCCATGAGGAGGAGATGCACTGCAGAACTTAATTTGTTATGTTCATACAAATATTTACACATGTTAAGTTTGCTGAAAATAAACGTAGTTGACAGTGAGAGGACATTTATTTTTCTGATGAGTTTTACAATGCATGTGTATGCGTGTGTCTGTGTCTGTGTCTCTTCACAGTCCTCACTGTTCCATAAGGTGTACTTTTATCTGTTTTTTTTTAAACAGACAGCTTGGTGCATTCAGCATGTCAATACTTCTTACTAAAACAAGTAGCAATGAAGTCAATCTCCCCTCTAATTTGAGCCATGAGAGATTGACATGCTGCCCTGTTCTGAGCCAATTGTAATTTTCCTAAGTCCCTCTTTGTGGCACTTGATCACACGACTGGACAGTAGTCCAGGTGCGACAAAACTAAGGCCTGTATGAGCTGCCTTGTTGATAGTGTTGCTAAGAAGGCAGAGCAGCACTTTCTTATGGACAGACTTCTCCCCATCTTAGCTACTGTTGCATCAGGTTTTGCACAATTGGCCCATCATCATCCAGGTTAGTGGAGGGTTTGGCCATGGTAGGCCGTCATTGTAAAGAAGATTTTGATCTTAAGTGACTTTCCTAGTAAAATAAAGGTTAAATAAATAAATAAAAGACTCAAAGCCAGTGGCATGTCATTAGTAAAGATTTTTAAAAGTAAAGGGCCTAGACAGCTGCCCTGGGGAATTCCTGATACTACCTAGGTTATGTCGGAGAGGCTTCCATTAATGCACCCCCTCTGTTTTCTGTTAGACAGGTAACTCTTAATTCACAATATAGCAGGGGGTTTAAAGCCATAACACATACATTTTTCCAGCAGCAGACTATGATCAATAATGTCAAAAGCTGCACTGAAGTCTAACATAACAGCCCCTACAATCTTTTTATCATCAATATCTCTCAGCCAATCATCAGTCATTTGTGTAAGTGCCGTGCATGTTGAATGTCTTTCCCTATTAGTGTGCTGAAAGTCTGTTGTCAATTTGTTTACTGTAAAATAGCATTGTATCTGGTCAAACACATTTTTTCCCAAAAGTTTACTGAGGGTTGATAACAGGCTGATTGGTCGGCTATTTGAGAAAGGAAAGGGGGCTTTACTATTCTTGGGTAGCGGATTGACTTTTGCTTCCCTCCAGGCCTGAGGGCACACACTTTCTTGATGGCTTAGATTAAAGATATGGCAAATAGGTGGCAATTATACTAATTTATAAATTTATACTAAATTTTCCATCCAAGTTGTCAGACCCCGGTGGCTTGTCATTGCTGATAGACAACAATAGTTTTTTCACCTCTTTTGAATTCACTTTATGGAATTCAAAATTACAATGTTTGTATTTCAGAATTTGGTCAGATATACTTTGATGTGTAGTGTCAGCGCTTGTTGCTGGCATGTCATGCCTAAGTTTGTGTAACGGCTTGTGCTCTCCTCATCCTCGGACGAGGTGAGGAGAGAAGGATCTTCAGACCAAAACGCAGCAGTTGGGAAATAAGCCATCTTTATTAAAAATACGATGGCCACACGAAACGAAACAAAACACTTTCAAACTACAAAACAAGAAAACGACGTTGACGAAAACCTGAACATAAACTTACATAACTAAACATAAACTTACGTACAGGAAACAGACGACATCGAAACGAAACAAACAAACGCTACAGTCCAGTGTGGTACGAACATACATACTGACACAGGAGACAATCACCCACAAACAAACAGTGAGAATGCCCTACCTAAATATGACTCTTGATTAGAGGAAAACGCAAACCACCTGCCTCTAATCAAGAGCCATACCAGGCAAACCAAAACCAACATAGAAACAGAAAACATAGAATGCCCACCCAACCTCACGTCCTGACCAACTAACACACATAACAACTAACATAAATAGGTCAGGAACGTGACAGTACCCCCCCCACAAGGTGCGAACTCCGGACGCACCAGCACAAGGACTAGGGGAGGGTCTGGGTGGGCATCTAACCACGGTGGTGGCTCAGGCTCCGGGCGCGGTTCCCACCCCACCATAATCCATCCTAACTTCCTCCCTCCAAGAATGTCCACCCTCTTTTTTCCCCCACAAAATCCTCTTAATAACATACCCAATAAGGACAACACCGGGACAGAGAGATAAATCAAGACAGAGGGATAGATAAGAATATAGAGGTAGATAAAGATAGAGAGGGAGATCAGGATAGAGGGGCAACTCCGGACTGAAAGGCAGCTCCGGACAGAGAGACAGCTCTGGACTGATGGGCAGTTCTGGGTATCTAGCCTTTTTAGGCTGAAGGGCAGCTCATGGCTGACTGACGACTCTCGACGCTCATGGCTGGCTGACGGCTCTCGACGCTCATGGCAGGCTGACGGCTCTCGACGCTCATGGCAGGCTGACGGCTCTCGACGCTCATGGCAGGCTGACGGCTCTCGACGCTCATGGCAGGCTGACGGCTCTCGACGCTCATGGCAGGCTGACGGCTCTCGACGCTCATGGCAGGCTGACGGCTCTCGACGCTCATGGCGCTCTGACGGCTCTGGCTGCTCATGGCTCTCTGACGGCTCTGGCTGCTCATGGCTCGCTGGCTGCTCATGGCTCGCTGGCGGCTCTGGCAGATCCTGTCTGGTTGGCGGCTCTGGCAGATCCTGTCTGGTTGGCGGCTCTGGCAGATCCTGTCTGGTTGGCGGCTCTGGCAGATCCTGTCTGGTTGGCGGCTCTGGCATATCCTGTCTGGTTGGCGGCTCTGGCAGATCCTGTCTGGTTGGCGGCTCTGGCAGATCCTGTCTGGTTGGCGGCTCTGGCAGATCCTGTCTGGTTGGCGGCTCTGGCAGATCCTGTCTGGTTGGCGGCTCTGGCGGATCCTGTCTGGTTGGCGGCTCTGGCGGATCCTGTCTGGCTGACGGCTCTAGCGGCTCCTGTCTGGCTGACGGCTCTAGCGGCTCCTGTCTGGCGGATGGCTCTGTAGGCTCATGGCAGACGGGCGGCTTTGCAGGCTCATGGCAGACGGGCGGCTTTGCAGGCTCATGGCAGACGGATGGCTCAGACGGCGCTGGGGAGACGGATGGCTCAGATGGCGCTGGGGAGACGGATGGCTCAGATGGCGCTGGGGAGACGGATGGCTCAGATGGCGCTGGGGAGACGGATGGCTCAGATGGCGCTGGGGAGACGGATGGCTCAGATGGCGCTGGGGAGACGGATGGCTCTGGCCGGATACGGTGCACTGTAGACCTGGTGCGTGGTGCCGGAACTGGAGGCACCGTGCTAATGACAAGCACCTTCCTACTAGTGCGGGGAGCAGGAACAGGGCACACTGTACTCTCAAAGCCTACTCTATCCCTGATGCGAGGTACCGGCACTGGTGACGCCGGGCTGAGGACAAGCACATCAGGATTAGTAGGGGGAGAAGATACAGTTTGTACAGGGCTCTGGAGACGCACTGGTAGCTTAGTGCGTGGGGCCGGAACTGGAGGCACCGGGCTAGATACACGCACTACAGGGAGAGTGCGTGGAGGAGGAACAGGGCTCAGGATACGCACTGGTAGCCTAGTGCGTAGTGTAGACACTGTAGGTACTAGGCTGGGGCGGGGAGGTGGTGCCGGAAATACCGGACCGTGGAGACGTACTGGCACTTTTGAGCATTGAGCTTGCCCAACCTTACCTGGTTGAATACTCCCGGTTGCCCGACCAGTGCGGGGAGGTGGAATAACCCGCACCGGGCTATGTAGGCGAACCGGGGAAACCATGCGTAAGGCAGGTGCCATGTATGCCGGCCCGAGGAGACGCACTGGAGACCAGACGCGTTGAGCCGGCCTCATGACACCTGGCTCAAAACTCAATCTAGCACTACCAGTGCGGGGAGGTGGAATAACCCGCACTGGGCTATGCACTCGTACAGGAGACACCGTGCGCTCTACTGCGTAACACGGCGCCTGCCCGTACTCCCGCTCTCCACTGTAAGCCTGGGAAGTGGGCGCAGGTCTCCTATCTGCCCTTGGCCCACTACCTCCTAGCCCCCCCCCAAGAAATTTTTGGGAATTACTTACGGGCTTTTCGGGCTTCCGTGCCAGACGCGTTCCCTCATAGCTCCGGTTCCTCTCTCCGGTAGCCTCTGCACTCCCCAGTGCCTCCAGCTGCTCCCATGGCTTTTCGGGCTTCCAGCCACGTCTCCTTGCTGCCTCCTTAAACCACCGCTCCTGGGCTTTAGCTGCCTCCCTCTCTTCCTGTGAACGGCGATTTTCTCCTGCCTTAGCCCAGGGACCTTCTCCATTCATTATCTGTTCCCATGTCCAGAAATCCTTGTTTTTCTCCTGTCCCTTACTCCGTTTATTTTTCCCTAGCCGCTTGGTCTTAGCGTGGTGGGTGATTCTGTAACGGCTTGTGCTCTCCTCATCCTCGGACGAGGTGAGGAGAGAAGGATCTTCAGACCAAAACGCAGCAGTTGGGAAATAAGCCATCTTTATTAAAAATACGATGGCCACACGAAACGAAACAAAACACTTTCAAACTACAAAAGAAGAAAACGACGTTGACGAAAACCTGAACATAAACTTACATAACTAAACATAAACTTACGTACAGGAACCGGACGACATCGAAATGAAACGAACAAACGCTACAGTCTAGTGTGGTACGAACATACATACTGACACAGGAGACAATCACCCACAAACAAACAGTGAGAATGCCCTACCTAAATATGACTCTTGATTAGAGGAAAACGCAAACCACCTGCCTCTAATCAAGAGCCATACCAGGCAAACCAAAACCAACATAGAAACAGAAAACATAGAATGCCCACCCAACCTCACGTCCTGACCAACTAACACACATAACAACTAACATAAATAGGTCAGGAACGTGACAGTTTGCTAATCTTGCAATGAAAAAATGATTAAAGTAGTTGCCAATGTCAGGTGGTTTTGTGATGAATGAGCCATCTGATTCAATGAATGATGGAGCAGAGTTTGCTTTTTTGTCAAAAATGTCATTTAAGGCGTGCCAAAGCTTTTTACTATCATTCTTTATATCATGTATCTTTGTTTCATAGTATAGTTTTTTCTTTTTATTCAGTTTAGTCAAATGATTTCTCAATTTGCAGTACGTTAGCCAATCGGTTGTGCAGCCAGACTTATTTGCCAAACCTTTTTCCGCATCCCTCTCAACCATGCAATTTTTCATTCCTCATCAAATCCACAGGGATTTAATTATTTGTACAGTCATTTTCTTATATGGGTGAATGCTTATTAGTAACTGGAATAAGAAATGTCATAAATGTGTCAAGTGCAGCTTCTGGTTGCTCCTCATTACACGCCACAGACCAGCAAATATTCTTGTTGTGTGACCTCTTATACACTATATTAGGCCCAGCCTGACCTCTTATACACTATATTAGGCCCAGCCTGTCCTCTTATACACTATATTAGGCCCAGCCTTTGGAACTTTGTTTTTCCTAGATATGGCTACTAAATTGTGATCACTACATTCAATGGATTTGGAATCTGCTTTAAAGCAGGTATCTGCAGCATTAGTAAAGCTGTGATCAATACATGTTGATGATTTAATTCCTGTGCAGTTTGTAAATACCCCGGTAGGTTGACTGATAGCCTGAACCAGGTTGTAGACACTGGTTACAGTTTGAAGCTTTTTCTTGAGTGGGCAGCTTAATATTTGAGTGGGCAGTCAATATTTAAGTCACTCAGAAAATATACCTCTCTGTTGATATCACATAAATTATCAAGCATTTCACACATATTATCCAGATACTGGTTGTTAGCACTTGGTGGTCTTTAGCAGCTTCCCAAAAGAATGGGCTTTAGGTGAGGCAGATGAACCTGTAACCATATTACTTCAACAGTATTTAACATGAGATCCTCTCTAAGCTTTATAGGAATGTGGGTCTGAATATAAACAGCCACATTTCCACCTTTAGCATTTCTGTATTTTCTGTAGATATTATAACCATGTATTGCTACCACTGTATCATCAAAGGTATTATCTAAGTGAGTTTCAGATATATTCAGATATATGATATGATATATGATATATACAAGTTATTGATTTTATGAACCTTGTTTCTTAGGCTACATATGTTCATGTGGGCCATTTCTAGCACTTTTCTTGGATGATTGTTTTTATTGCTTTCCCAGACAAGCTTATCAGAAGTAGAAATGACAATGTGATTTCTGTTTGAGCTGATAGTGCAGGGTGAACTTCCTACTAGGGCACACCGCCTTAGTGCTAACAGTAGAACTCTGGTTCATAGGTACATGATTACTGTATAAAATAGCTGTAGGATCGACAGGGGCTTTCAGGGAAGTTAGAGGGACATACGTTAGTCTACTTACGTTCATTCAAACCTCTACACAAAACTCTCACTCAGAAATCCCCCATTTTCTTATTCCCTGAAGAAGGATTCTGTATGTTATTCTCCTTACACCATTTGTTATCTTCACTGTCAAAGTGGAGGCACTTTTCTTAATTGCCCCAATTAGAATGTATAATTTCCCTCAAACAAACTAACCAATAACATTTACTCACATCCATGGGCCAGGATGCAATCAACATCAACTTCTGTACAGCAGGAATGACTTACAGATGTTTGGGACCATCTCAGAGATAGGCTTAGTTACAGTTGAAGTCGGAAGTTTACATACACCTTAGCCAAATACATTTAAACTCAGTTTTCACAATTCCTGACATTTAATCCAAGTAAAAATTCCCTGTCTTAGGTCAGTTAGAATCATCACTTTATTTTAAGAATGTGAAATTTCTGAATAATAGTAGAGAGAATGATTTATTTCAGCTTTTATTTCTTTCATCACATTCCCAGTGGGTCAGAAGTTTACATACACTCAATTAGTATTTGGTAGTATTGCCTGTAAACTGTTTAACTTGGTTCAAACGTTTCGGGTAGCCTTCCACAAGCTTCCCACAATAAGTTGGGTGAATTTTGGCCCATTCCTCCTGACAGAGCTGGTGTAACTGAGTCAGGTTTGTAGGCCTCCTTGCTCGCACACGCTTTTTCAGTTCTGCTCACATGTTTTCTATGGAATTGAGGTCAGGGCTTTGTGATGGCCACTCCAATACCTTGACTTTGTTGTCCTTAAGCCATTTTGGCACAACTTTGGAAGTATGCTTGGTGTCATTGTCCACTATGAAGACCCATTTGCGACCAAGCTTTAACTTCCTGACTGATGTCTTGAGATGTTGCTTCAATATATCCACATTATTTTCCTACCTCTGATGCCATCTATTTTGTGAAGTGCACCAGTCCCTCCTGCAGCAAGCACCCGCACAACATGATGCTGCCACCCCCATGCTTCACGGTTGGGATGGTGTTCTTCGGCTTGCAATCTTCCCCTTTTTCCTCCAAACATAACGATGGTCATTATGGCCAAACAGTTCTATTTTTGTTTCATCAGACCAGAGGACATTTCTCCAAAAAGTATGATCTTTGTCCCCATGTGCAGTTGCAAACCGTAGTCTGGCTTTTGTTATGGCGGTTTTGGAGCAGTGGCTTCTTCCTTGCTGAGCGGCCTTTCAGGTTATGTCGATATAGGACTCGTTTTACTGTAGATATAGATACTTTTGTACCTGTTTCCTCCAGCATCTTCACGAGGTTCTTTGCTGTTGTTCTGGGATTGATTTGCACTTTTCACACCAAAGTACGTTCATCTCTAGGAGACAGAACGCGTCTCCTTCCTGAGCGGTATGACGGTTGCGTGGTCCCATGGTGTTATACTTACGTACTATTGTTTGTACAGATGAACGTGGTACCTTCAGGCATTTGGAAACTGCTCCCAAGGATGAACCAGACTCGTGGAGGTCTACAATTTTTTTCTGAGGTCTTGGCTGATTTCTTTTGATTTTCCCATTATGTGAGGCAAAGAGGCACTGAGTTTGAAGGTAGGCCTTGAAATACATCCACGGGTACAACTCCAATTGACTCAAATGATGTCAATTAGCCTCTCAGAAGCTTCTAAAGCCATGACATAATTTTCTGGAATTTTCCAAGCTGTTTAAAGGCACAGTCAACTTAATGTATGTAAACTTCTTTCCCACCGGAATTGTGATACAGTGAATTATAATTGAAATAATCTGTCTGTAAAAGTTTGTTAACAAGAAATTTGTTGCGATGTTGAAAAACTAGTTTTAAGAACTTTAACCTAAGTGTATGTAAACTTCCGACTTCAACTGTACATGGTCAGCATTGGTTACAGCATTGGACATTTAGATGAACAGTATACAGTTCACCTCTAAAACATTTGATAGGGTCCTATGGAAATCATTTGGGAGTGTGACTGTGTGTATGTGGGCATTCATGTGTGCGTGCTTGGTGCATGTGGAGCCCACACACTTGGTGCTCCACCTCTAGAATGGTCTACAACTGACTAGGTACCCCTCGTGTCCTTCCCTTTCCCTTCTGTGAAGTTCAGTCAGGGGAAAAGTGTTGAACATATATATATTTGCACATTATTGTTTCAAACCCACACTGGAGTGATTATCATCTCTCTAATCAGAGACAATCTGGCACATCTCACTAGGGAGGGATGAAATAGAACGTACACGCATGCACACACAATGTGTTCTCTCTACTCTGCTGTACATCATTTTTGCTCTCACTATCAGTATGACATTTAACGTTAAGGAGTTATGATAACAACGGGTGAAAGTAAGGGGGTACAGTCCAGTACGGCATCCCGGCAAAATAAATAGTGGCGGTGATCCGTACCGGTAAAACATCACAATAGTTCAAACAAAAGGTGACGAAAACTGTAGGCTATTTCACCATTATTTGTCCTTACTGCATGTCAGAGGCATGAAACATTTGCGAAAGGACTTGAAATATGATAGCCTACGTGCCAAAATGCTATGTTTTTTCGATGAGAACACTGATATTTTGTCAAGGCAGAGATGCGTGGCCGACACAGAGACGCATGCGGACAGCAGTGGACGCATAAATTCGGGCCTAATGATATTAGCTTTAGTGTCATTACACTTTTTGGTGTTTTGTGTAAAAGATTTCTCTTTCCATTCACCACTGTTTGAGGGCTGGAAATACATTAAGTTGTGAGTAGATGAACATGGTGGGGTAGCCTAGTAAAGGAAAGGAGCCCTTTAAAATTATTGTCAACCAATGGCAATCAACCAATGGCAGAAATCTACCAGGCAGCCCATAGCTGAACTATAACCTCTAATAGCTCCACCCATAAAGAGGATATGTGTGTGCATGTGTGTGTGGAGGCCGGTGGGAGGAGTTAAAGGAGGGTGGGCTCATTGTAATGGCTGGAATGGTATTAATGGAATGGAATCAAACATATGTTTTCCATATCTTTGATACCGTTCCATTTATTCCATTCCAGCCATTACAATGAGCCCACCCTCCTTTAACTCCTACAACTAGCTTCCAATGTTGTCTGTGTGTTTAGCCCAAGACATGGGGTATTGCTACACAGAAGGGAAAAGGCAAACAGTTTTTTTATATCATTAAAAGCCTTATAATGCCATGCTTTGTTCAGGTTTGTTCCACTGGCTCTTTGGGACCCCTAGAGAAACAAACACAGCATAAGAACAAGTTCTCCCATGTCACCACACTCCTCCGCACACTCCACTGGCTTCCAGTCGAT